>NW_020185325.1:8806980-8866980 GCF_003031525.2 Neophocaena asiaeorientalis asiaeorientalis | reverse complement strand
CCCAAAGTGTAAGGGAAAACATTCTTACCCTTACAAACCATATGACAAAGTGACTATTATTGTTGGGAAATTAAAGTCACGTATTAGAAAGAAAAAGAGTGACAGAATCTAGAAACCAAAATCACTTTCTTGGTACTGTGTTTAGTTTTTTTTCTGTATTTAGAAAATTGGTGTGTATTTATTCTCTGACTCCTCAATGTTCCCACTGCACTTCGAATGTGAATTTGTGTATTTTTTGGTCTCTCATGTGGGTATAAACATTTTGGAGACTAGTGGTCAATGAATGTCAGTCTAGAAAGTAATTTTCTTTAGCACAGGGTGAGGTCCCTGCTTTCTTAACAGGACCACCGTTCACAAATAGGGCAACTTTCAGTCTTACAGGCCTGCTCATATATCCCCTGCAAATCATGAATGGCTTCAGGAACTACAAAAAGCATATTTTTTGGTGCAAGTTGATTGAAGTAATCTACTCCTGTGGGCTTTGAAGGGACTTGATTTCTCCAGTGAGAAATAAGAGCTTGTGGTGACACAAGAGCCCACAAAGGTACCAATACTGCCTTGGATTTGGCCAAATGCAGAAGACATCAGCTTTGATCAGGTATACCTACTACCTGCTTTGCCACAAATGAAAATTTCTTAGATCAGTTCAGTTATCTGTACAACCTGGACAGTCTCCCACTCAGGGCAACCTCCCTACCTCTTACTTTTCTGAGAAAATGAAAGTCAACAGATACTCTTCAACTGACTGTTTTTGATTTCTGTTTGTATTAGTCCACTGAAACAACTCTCACTGAAGTCCCTAATGACTTCCTTGATGCTATATCAAGCAGATCATTTTCATAGCAATAGCAAAAATGTAGAGGCTACCCAAATTCAAATCCTTGATGCTTCACTTACTAGCTGTGTAACATTGGCAGTCTACTTCATCTCTCTGTTCTTCAAGGTCCTCATATACAAAATTATGACAATCTCTTAGGGTTTCTGTAAATATCAAATAAATTAATCCATACCAAATGCTAAGGATAGTGCTTGGCAACTTGTAAGCATTAAACAGAGGTTAGTTATTTTTAATTATGGATGCACTGATTCCATCAGCATTCTACAGTGTTTACCATGCTTCCTAAAACATTCTCTTCCCTGATTTCACATCAAGTTAAATGATAATCACAAGTGGTTCCTGAATTCTATCCACATCCAATCTACTTACCCTGCTTTAGACTACTCTGATGGGGTTACAGCAGACGTGTGTGTGTGTGTGTGTGTGTGTGTGTATCTTCTATCCATCCATCCATCCATCCATCCATCCATCTATCAATAAATAGATATAGATATCTCCACACAGCTCTATCATACACACAGGGTGATCTTGTTCCTATGCAAATCTGTCGATTCACCCCTTTATTCAAAACTATTCAATACTTTTTAAACTAGTCTTAAAATAATGCAAAATCTCTTAAAGTGGCCTTGAATGGTCTGACCCAAATCTATATGTATTCAGCCTCTTCTCATAGCCAGCTATCCCCTTCTCTCTTGTCTCTATTCTTGAGACCTTATTTTTGTCCTTTTTATTTACCATCTTCTTCCTGCCACAAGGACTATGCCTGAAAAGATTTTCTCTCCCTTCTTTGACTAAATAGCCCTCACTCATTCATCAGATCTCAGGTCAATGACCATATTTTTAGAGCGGTCTTCTGGGACTTTCCTGCCTATTTCAAACACCACTATTATATGCGCTCAGAGAAATATTTATTTGAAGGAAAGGTAAGTTATCTCATTTTCAAGTTTATATTTTATTGGTGTGACCTAATATTTGTTCATATGCACGAGACTAAATCCCATGAGGGCAGAGTTGTGTTGGGTTGTGATCATTACTGTCTGCTAGAACCTAGCCCCATGCTGAATGAATGCATTTACAGTGTCCCTTGTCTTTGAGTTTAGCAGATGGTGGGCTGAGTTCAGATGCTAGTTCATTTTCTTGTATATATTTGTCATATTTTACCTTGTATAAATTCTGTTTACACTCTGCTTATTTCCTATGCCAAAATAAAAGCTCTTTGAAGGCAGCTATTTTCTGTTCTTCACATTTGCACCATGTATTGATTTCCTACTGCTGCTGTAACAAGTTGCCATAAACTTGGTGGCTTCAAACAACACAAATGTATTCTCTTACATTTATCAAGTCCAAAATAGGTCTCACTGGGTTGAAATCCACAAGTTGTCAGGATTATGTTCCTTCCAGAGGCTTTGGGGGAGAATCCCTTTCCTTGTCTTTTCTGACTTCTAGAGGCTACTCACATTTCTTGGCTTGTGGCCTTCTTCCATCTTCAAAGACAGCAATGGCCATTTGAGTCTCACATCTCATCATGGATTCTCACTCCTCCATCTGTTCTTTCACTTAACAGGACCCTTGTGATTATTTTGAGCTCACCTGGATAATCCAGGATTCTCTCAAAGTCAGCTAATTAGACACCTTAATTCCATCTGCAACCTAAATTCCTTCTGCATGTGATAAAATATATTCACATGTTCTGAGAACTAGGGTGCAGGTCATTTGGGGGTTAATTATTCTGTCTACCATAGACCTCAACAGCACCTGACACAGTATTTTGCATATAGAAGGCAATCCAGAAACATGTGACATAAAATGAACTATTTGACAAAATTTAGAATCATATCATCATTGTATCATGTAACACTCTAGTTTAGAATGGATCTTCAGGGGCCAAGCAGATCTTCAGTTTACAGGTAAGGAAAGAGAAGAGGTTTGAGGAAGTACTGTACATCACGTATCTCATGCATGGCAAAATTCAGATGCTACCGAAACTTCTATTCCTAGTCTAGGGTTCTTTCTTTCATATTATTATTAACCAAAGTTGAAAAGAATATGTGATATCTCATTGTAGTTGCAAAAGTTTGATTTCAACCTTTCAGTTGTCTCTGAACTTTTCTGCAAAATAGAAAAATGTTTGTCTAATAGGCCATCTTGCCTGGCAGGTAAAAAGCAAGAACAGTTTGAACTTGTAAAGAGAGATACTCAAGTGCCATAATAACCATCCTCTTTAAGTAAGACCTTTTGATACTCTCACACAGTCTACAAGGGATCTATTACATAGGATTTGTTTTAGAAGAATTTCAAGGATTGATGAAATCGTAAGAATATTTTAAATTAGAATAATCTATGCAAACACAATATTCACAAGGATGTTAGGCAAACATTTACAACTATTATATTTGCCAATAGGCAGAGTAATTATTTAGAATTTATGTCAGATACCAAACAAAATTGAGTGGTTTTTAAGAGAAACACTAAAGTATCGTGTAACTAAAAGAGAACTAGGTGATGATGTGAATCATAACTCAGCCACTTATCCACCATTTCTTCAACTCTAAAATGACATGAAATCACCTGCTTTCAAAGGGGTGTTTTAAGTGTGAGTGTTGTATGTGGAAACAGCAACAAGGTACTGAATTTATGGAAGGCACCAAATTTTTACTTCCCCCTCCTTCTCTTTCCACATCTAAAAATGAATAATAGGTCATTCAAATTCATGCAAGTTATACGGGATTTTTTAAGTGTGATTACAAATTTGATATATAATACACAGTTCTCACTCTCCTTTAACTGCCAAATGGTGACGTAATATAGGATAATGGAATCCGACAAATCTGGTTTTGTATCCTGGCTCTCTCATTTTGTCCTCAAGTAATTTAGTTTCTATGTTTTCTACATCTTATTTGTAAAATTTCTCATAGAAGTTACTGTGAGAATTTAACAAAATAGTCCATGCATCGCTCTTAGTCTTCTCAACAAATGCCAGCTCATGTTTTTCTCTTACAGTAAGTGGCATCTTCCCACTCCTCTGCTTTTCTATTCTTGCTGCCCAGTGTACCTATCTCCTTTGTCCTAAATAATTCTGAGGGACTGCTCTGCTATTGAGAGTCCCCCCCTCCAATCATTCTGAGATTGGAGGCATGTTCTCCAAGCATGGATCTGCTCATGTGACTGCTCTGTCCTCAGATATTCCACAGTCTCACTAGCAACCAAATAAGTTCATGGACTTTTTTTTTTTCTTGGAGTATCAGCCCAACTCCAGCCATCATCTCAGAGAATTTCCCCCTCAAGAATGAGCCCAGGGATAAAACACTCACTCAAGCTGAAACTAAGATTTTCTCCTTGTGGAATCTGACAATGAGTTGAAGGGACATCATTAAGTCTCTCAGTGCTAAAGAGATCAAAGAGCTAAAATCCAGAACATTGAAGATCAGAGCCAGCTGGTTTGTGAGATACACCAGGATATTGATATTAAGTTCTCTTTCTTTGTTTATAATAATTGACTGTATTTTAGTTACTTCAAAGAGAAAGTGACTTGACCAAGACAGTCACAAATCAAATGTCCAAGTCTTCTCAACCTTGTCCCTTTCATACCTTCTTTGAGCCAATTATTTGTTCCATTTATAGGCCTCTTGCTTGTTTCTGTACTGAGCGAAACTGTACTAGTTTTCAATCATAGCTCTCTATCAGGAATATTCTGTTTTAGTTCTACATTTCTCTGAATATGGATGTTACTCCTTTTTAATCACCTCCAATGTGACTAAATGTTTTTCTAGTAATAGAACATACCTTCTAAACCTCATAACCTGTGTTCTTATGATTATATTATTCTGACCTTTGTTTTTACTTCTCCCCATTTTTTCCACATTTATCTTTATGAGACAAATTAAATAATTTTTATTCTGAAAAGGAATATAAAAATCAAATATTCAATTACAGCTTTACATTACTGAAATTTTATCTCATGTCATATGACTAAGCTCCTTTAACATATATTATTTTATATTGTCTGATGGCCAGAATAGTGTTTTATATATCATAGACTTATATAAACTTTTTATATATTTACTACTCTATTCACTTAAATAATATCTATAATAACCTTTATGTTTTTGAAATATATAAACTATTTAATTGAATTCATGACTAGTATATATATAACAGGCTGTTTTCACCTCTAAAAGTATTACATTCAGGCACCAAATCATTTTAAACCATTGGTATTGTTATATCTTGGAGCTCTAGCAAGTTCTCATGCTGGGTGTCTTAGAGACCAGTTACAAGTTCTTTAAAGTATATGGCAATGCAACCTCAACTTCTCCCAAGCCTTTATTTTCTTCTTTCTTATCTAGGGCCTCTATCTTAGGGAGAAATTATATGATTCTTATTAATATTTGTTAAAGGAAAAAAATAATAATGATCAAAAAGTGAATTTATGCTGTTTATTTTTTTGATAACTTTTTAGGTTTCTGCATCCAGAGCAGTTTTTGTCCTAGATGTCCCTATATGATAATATAATCACTTCTTGCCATATCTTCTTTTATTCCCATACCCCTATCCTATGGGGTATTCTGACTTATTTGATCACCTTCTAATAAGAGTGCAATATGGTAGCTAACTTTTATCCCTACAGAAAGAATATATTAAAATTGAAAAGGTTCTAAAAACAGAACCTAAAGATGTTAGTGGTGTCATTATGGCTGTATATAATTGGTATATTACTTTTTGTTTGAGTGGTATACAAGCACAGTGAAACAGCTTGTAACAGGTTGTTCAAATTGTCTCCTTCTGTGTAACAAAGTATCCCAAACCTTAGTGGCTTAAACCAATGACCATTTTAGTATCTCTCCACAGGCCTGTGCTCTGCTGAGCAATTCTCTGCTCTTCCTGGTGCTGACTGAGATCACTTGATCATATTCAGCTGGCAGATGGGCTGGTCTAGAGGGCCTGGTATCACGTGGGGATTAATGAAAGGCTAGTCTCAGCACCAGAGGCCTGTCTGGTGGGACAGTGGCAAGAATTGAAGGGGCTGAGATTTTATGCAACTTGTAAGTGAACAAGTTAGACTGTCACAGTTTAATGAATGCCTGTAGAAGAAAGTAAACTCTTGGGTCACAGATAAATGACTCTACGACTCATAGCACAGGAAGCACCATCAACATCCACATATTTGTATCCGTTCTCCATGTCTTCAGGTCTCACAGGCTAAGGCAAGTAGACCAACACACGCAGTAAAAGTTGTGTTCTGTGAGAAAAATTCTAAACTTGGATAACCTAAATTTTTCATAATGGCTGATAAGCATGCTTGCCCTCTGCTCTGAGGGAGACACTATCCACATCTTTCAAGACTGTTCATTGCAAAAATGTTACTGAAAAGACAGTCACCTCAAAATGAGGATCAGTGACTCTGCTCATGAGACATGCAGAAACACTAGAGACCCATGGCTAATTTCCTGTCAACAGATGGTCTCCGATTTCTTACATGGCTGCTCAGGGCTCACAGAGAGAGTGTTCAAGATGCCCTGCCTAGTAGAAGCTATAAGGCTTCTTTATATCCTAGCCTTAGAGATCCCATTGTATCACTTCTGTCATGTTCTATGTCAAATGAGTCACCAAATCCAGCCCAGACTTAAGGAGAGGGAAGCTGGACTCTACCTCTTAAACTGAGGAATAGCAGAGCATCTGCACCATATAGAACTACCTCACATGTTTTATGTTTGGCTATATCAAATAATACTATAACACAATAGTGTAAGTAAACACTAGGCAGATACGTTTACAATTATTCCCCTTGAAAGCCTATGTATGCATTGATTAAGAAACACTGATCTAATGCATCATAACAATTTTACAGATAAGATCACAGGGATTAGGAAGATGGAAAAGCTCACTAAAATTCACATGTTGAAAGTAAGAGAGACAGAAATAGAACCAAGACTCCAATTTGTTGGAAGCCTTTCCTAACATATTACAATGTGGTATAAATACTTTTTATTAGATTATAAACGATATATGCTGTGTTTTAAAATTGAGTCCCATGAGCTGAGAAAATCTGTTGAAGTTTAGAAGTAGATCACTAGAAATTTCCTGTTTTTTTATGCACTAGAAAGGCATTGTACTATAACCAATAAATATTCTATAATTTAATATTAAACAGTAGTTTAAGAAGAGGTAAGAACAGCCAATGATTTGAATCAAAGTATATTTGTGGGTGTAAAGCAATGCCAAATTTTATGTATACAGACAATCTACAAACTAACGACAAAGTTCTAACAAGCAAAAACTTAAAATCAAGAGCTGCTTTTTTGAACAATTTTGAACAATTTTTTGAACAATTCAACCAACTCAACAAATATCATAATTAATTAACTCAAAACAACACAAAAAATAGGTTCCAAATATTTCATTTGTTTTTCTGTAACTGGTTGAATTGGCATAAATTCAGTGATATTACCTGAAAATTATTGGTTATGATAATTTTCAAATATTGATGGCTTACTGACAGAAAATTTGAGTTATCAATTATTCTTTTATCTGTGGTATTTAATGTAAAGTTTATCCAAACTTCTAAAAGTAGACCTTGAATAGAGAAAAAGAAGGTTTGAGAGTCAAGTAAAGATATCTCCAAAATTTATAAGCAGCTCATGCAGCTCAATAACAAAAAAACAACCCAATCCAAAAAAGGGCAGAAGACCTAAATAGACATTTCTCCAAAGAAGATATACAGACGGCCAACAAACACATGAAAGAATGCTCAACATCATTAATCATTAGAGAAATGCAAATCAAAGCTACAATGAGAGATCATCTCACACCAGTCAGAATGGCCATCATCAAAAAATCTACAAACAATAAATGCTGGAAAGGGTGTGGAGAAAAGGCAACACTCTTGCACTGCTGGTGGGAATGTGAATTGGTACAGCCACTATGGAGAACAGTATGGAGGTTCCTTAAAGAACTACAAATAGAACTACGATATGATGCAGCAATCCCACTGCTGGGCATATACCCTGAGAAAACCAAAATTCAAAAAGAGTCATGTACCAAAATGTTCATTGCAGCTCTATTTACAATAGCCCAGAGATGGAAACAACCTAAGTGTCCATCATCAGATGAATGGATAAAGAAGATGTGGCACATATATACAATGGAATATTACTCAGCCATAAAAAGAAATGAAATTGAGATATTTGTAATGAGGTGGATAGACCTAGAGTCTGTCATACAGAGTGAAGTAAGTCAGAAAGAGAAAGACAAATACCGTATGCTAACACATATATATGGAATTTAAGAAAAAAAAATGTCATGAAGAAGCTAGGGGTAAGACAGGAATAAAGACACAGGCCTACTAGAGAATGGACTTGAGGATATGGGGAGGGGGAAGGGTAAGCTGTGACAAAGCGAGAGAGAGGCATGGACGTATATACACTACCAAATGTAACGTAGCTAGCTAGTGGGAAGCAGCCGCATAGCACAGGGAGATCAACTCGTGCTTCGTGACTGCCTGGAGGGGTGGGATGGGGAGGGTGAGAGGGAGGGAGACACAAGAGGGAAGAGATATGGGAACATATGTATATGTATGACTGATTCAGTTTGTTATAAAGCAGAAACTAACACCCTGTTGTAAAGCAATTATACTCTAATAAAGATGTAAAAAAAAAAAAAGCAGTAATAATATAGGTTATATCAAAGTTGGCTTAATTTGATTATCTAACATCATTAATTCTAGGCTGCATTCTAACAGCATAGTTGTACATCTTTTTCAGAATCCCAAATCATCATAATCAACTTTTACTAACCTACTATACCTCTCAGTACTATGAATTAATTCTTTCAACTATACCTGCACAAAAATAATAGCAGTCATAAGTAATATCATATATAAGCACTGCAGATAATAAAAAGAGAAGATAGGTGATTTCTCCTTCAGCACAGGACTGAGTAACTGTTACTGGACTTAACTACCTACCATGAAAAAATATAAAACCAGACAAAATGTATAAAGCAGCTTTTTCCAGACACTAGAAAACAGCACAGTACAATTATCCTTTAGATAAAGGAAACAGGTAAAGCCCATGGTCACCAGACAACATCAGAAATCAGCAATTTACTAAATGTGATAAACACCAGACTGAAGACTGTAGTAGAAAGGGTCAATAAACCTGAAGATATACTAATAAATAGTATCTAATCTGGAGAAAGAGAGAAAGAAAAAGAGACAGAAAGCCTTAGTAACATTAAAAACAGTATCAAGTGATCAAAATTACATGTATTGGAGTTCCAGGAAATGAGAGAAATAATGGGGCAGACACACACAGACACATACAGAGACAAAAAACAACAGTGAATGACAAGCCTAAAGCAATAATGGATAAAATTTCCCCAAACTTTGGTGTGAGGGACTTCTCTGGTGGCGCAGTGGTTAAGAATCCGCCTGCCAATGCGGGGACATGGGTTCGAGCCCTGGTCTGGGAAGATCCCGCATGCCGCGGAGCAACTAAGCCCGTGTGCCACAACTACTGAGCCTATGCTCTAGAGGCCACGCGCCACGACTACTGAGCCCATGTGTGACAACTAGTGAAGCCCGTGCACCTAGAGCCTGTGCTCTGCAACAAGAGAAGCCACCACAATGAGAAGCCTGCGCACCGCAACAAAGAGTAGCCCCTGCTCGCCGCAACCAGAGAAAGCCCGCGCAGCAACAAAGACCCAACAGAGCCAAAAATAAATTAATTTTAAAAAAAATTGGGTGGGAAAAAAATATCAATAGAATATAAAGAAAACCACAACTAGTCACATCACAGCAAACTCTTACAAATGAAAGACAAAAGAAGAATCTTAAAAACAAAGATAAAAAATGCATTGCATTCAGAAAAACAGTGATATGTAATATAAATGATGGCTGACTTCTTATAACAATGTTGGCTAGAAGAAAATGGAATGACATTCCCAAAGTGTTGAATGTATAAAAATGTATCCTAAAATTCTGTAACCAGTGAAAAGGATAGTGAAATAAATTTATTTTAAGAAGAAAAAAGTTAAGAAAGTCTGTTGGAAATTCAGATTGATCAGAAAAATATTAAGAGCACTGGGAATCGTAAATATATAGGCCAATTCAAGAGACTATGTTTAGTACTATAGTAAACAGTGATACATCAAGGAAGCATATCTCAGCAACCATGAAAAAATAATGCAAATAGACACAGCTAAAAAGCAAATAGAGCAATTAAAATGAAATACTAAAACTTATCAGATTATCTAAATGAAAGCAAGAATGAGGGACAGAAGAGACAAAAGAAAAACAATTATATTAAAAAAAAGAAAAATGGCTGATGAATCCAAATATCTAAATAATTACAGTATATATTTACGTGCAAAACACTCACATTTAAAGCGGAGCTTTTTAGAATTAAAAATAGGACATAATTAAAAGCAGTTTACAAGAGATTTAGCTTAAATAAGCAGATGAGAATCTGGTTGGAAGTAAAGGAAGGAAAAAATGTGTCATGGAAAAGGTGAGCATAAGAAGGCTGAGGTGGCTTTATTGATATCAAACAAACTAAAGACAAGAAGTTCAGGTGATCTGATGTGTCAAAGTAGGGTCATCAGTTGTAACAAATGTACCACCCTGATGAGTGAGGTTGGTAATAGAGGAGGCCATACATGTGTGGGGTCAGGGAGCATATAGGAACTCTCTGTCCCTTCCTCTCAATTTTGCTGTGAACCTAATTGCTCGGAAAAAAAAAAATTAAAGTGTAAAAAATTGGTAAAAATAATTTGTATAGCAACTTCACAAAGGAAGATATATGAATGGCAAATAGCATGCAGAAGAGTACTCAATATCATTAGTAATCAGGAAAATTTAATTTAAAGCAAACTGAGATGCCATTACACACACACACACACACACACATTAAACTGGCTAAAATTTTACAAACTGAGAACTCCAAAATTTAGGAAGGAGGTAGAGTAAGCAGAATTGTTATACATTGTTAGTGGAATTTTAAAATAGTTTGAAAAACTATTTAGCAGTTTTTCATAAGGCTAAATCTACACCAATCCTATACCCCAACAATTATACTCCTAGGTTTTAATATGAGAAATAAAAATATATGTACATCAAAATATTTATATGCATTTTATAGTTTTATTAACAATAGCTAAAACTGGAAACTACCCAACTCTCTGTCAATATGAATGGATAAACAAATTGTAGTATATGTATGTGATGGAGTAGTATTCAGCATTAAAAATTGATTAATTAAAAAGGTACAAATTCATGCAATAACATGAATCACTCTCATTCAGCAGGCGGCTAATGAGAAGTAGTCTATGCAGACAGGAGAAAAATGATTACTAACAATTTGGAAAACCTGGGTGCTACTGCCAACTAGGTATTATAAGCTCTATGATCAAGATTTTGTAGAGTGAAGAGTCAGTACATATGTTATAAAATATCCTTACAAAAATGTCTATTTTAAACTTTACCTTTCAGCCTGACTTAGTGTTGAGGTTTCAGGACCATTCTTCAAAGTATAAAACACTAATCATGTATGTGAAAAAAATTATTTTGAGTGAAATAAACCTGATGAAAGAGTACCCACTGAATGATTTCATTTATGGTACTTTCAAGAACAGGTGAAACTAACCCATAATAATAGAAATCAGAACAGTGGTTGCCAATAGAAGGGTAGGAATTCACTGGTGGGAAACACAATATTTTATCTTGATTGAGGTGTTGGTTACAAGGGTGTATACGTTCATCAAAACTCATGAAATTGTTCACTTAAGAACTATGTATCTCAAAGCATTTAAATTTTACCTTAAAATATATAATTTAAAAGTGAATCCCTTCCTGACCACTGATTTGGCTATTTAGCATAAATACCTTAAATATTAAGTCAACTGAACATATTTTTAACAGCCTGTAGCTATCACCTTGGAACTACTTATTGACACACACTTTATCCAAATCTTTGTGATGTAAAAGTTTGTTTTAACAGAAATAGTTTTAATATGTGTTGGCTAAGAGGACAGCTGGCCAGTAAAAGGATACTCCTTCCTTCATCCTTTCCTTTGCTACACATTTCAGAGAAAATGTCTCTAGAACTCTTTTTGCAACTCCCAACTGCTGGTTCTTGCTACTTAGCAGCAAAATATAAAAATATTCAACACAAATACATATCCATTTGAGACATGACTCTACACAAAAAGGTGCTTTGTAAAAATTATGATAAGACATGCCAACTTTTTTCACTATTTATCCAAGAGAGTTTTAAAGAAGTACTTAAAACTCTGTGGGGGAAAAAAATGGGACACCATCCAGGACAGAATTATTTTTCTGTCTGCAGAGGCTTCTGGATTAAATGTTGTAAATAAAAAGCACCAGTTGTTCTGACTCATACTGTACATTTTAAAGTCAATAGATTTAAATATAGAGCAACATCAGTGTTTAAAGTCATTTCTGTCCACTTGGTATAAGTGATGCCGAACTCATTTAAGGAAGGAATTTTTATTTCTTAATTTTAGAAGTCATTCTCATTGGCCATTGTATTCATTAGACTGATATAGTTTTGTTTTATTTTCAGATGTGGAATTTTCAGCAGAATTCACAGAACTCAAAATTTGGTATTCCTTCAAAGCAATGCAGACAAAACATCTGCTTTTCATATATTCATTGGCAGATAGGTTTATTGAGATATTATATAAACATTAATAGAATTTAGGGAGGCCATTCAACTTTCCGAGAAGGGGATATTTATGACTGCCATTTTATAACTGTGAGCTATTGGGATTTTAACAAGACTTCAGAAAGAATGGATAGGTGTTTGCATACCAGTTTTACTATCTGGAGAGATAAATTTATTTTTCAGTTCCTTTCCCAGTATGAGTTCTGATAAAGAGATTAAGATAATTTGAGAACCTGAATTCTTTGGACGATTAAAAAAAAATGCTATCAAGTTTCCTTTATTTGACTACTGGAATAATAAGTGCTCTATCATCTTACTTTCTATTTTCATAAGAATTTTATGTTTTCTCTTAGTGTATTATTTTTGGTATAGCAAAAAAGTATATAAATAAACTGTAAAAGCCCCATTTCCATATCAACAGGCACCAAAGAAAAACGATCTAAGATTTCTATATGTGTAATTACAGATATTTCATTTGTATATGTTTGTTACCACTTTAAATCAAGTTGTTTTTCTTTTTACCATTAAATTTTTCAATTAAAAATAAAATCAGGGTGGCGCAGTGGTTGAGAGTCTGCCTGCCGGGTTTGTGCCCCGGTCCAGGAAGATCCCACATGCCGCGGAGCGGCTAGGCCCGTGAGCCATGGCCGCTGAGCCTGCGTGTCCGGAGCCTGTGCTCCGCAACGGGAGAGGCCACAACAGTGAGAGGCCCGCGTACCACACACAAAAAAATAATAATAAAATCTGTGCCTCATGTCTTGATATGGAATTTTTTATAAGACTGCAAAAAATTTATCCTATAAATTTGTCTTATGCTTCCATATTTTTGTAATTTTTCCACATATACATTTTTAATCCTATAAAAAGTTTGTTTCTATATGTTTTAAGTACAAGTAGGCTACCTTGTAGACTACTGTATAGCTGCATTTACTTGTCTTGCATGTTATTCTTCCTATAGGGAAAATTATGAAAAGATAACAGAGTTAGAGATCATTTCAGGGCTACAGACATTTATTTATAGGAATAGTATAACTGACTTATCTCCAACAGATGGTATCATCGATATCTTATATAACTGATAATAGTTGATCTGAAGTGATCTTCCTCACAAAATATCCCCCACCCATTGGTTCACTTTCTGTATTTTATTTTGTCTCTTCCCCTGTTCTACTAAGAGAGCTGAAAAAGATATAACTTTTCATGGAGACCTCAACAAGTTTGGGCATACAGCTATTTAGAAAGGAGGTTTTAGGACATATTAGAGTAAGATGGAAAATAAATTTACAATTATGGTCTTAAAGAGGCATGGTGTACATTACAAACTAAATGGTTTTCTAGTGCAGGTGTTAAATGAACTCATTTTAAAACACAAAATATTAGCTGCAATGCTATAGAATTTCTAAACAGAGTAAAGCTTCATTTTGAGATATATTTTCAAAACAGAGAATTGTATTGTGATTATCATTATCCTTTGTAAGGCTTAAGTGAAAGTTTTTTTCATAATCAAATATGGAAGAGATTTAAAACCAACAAAATGACATTTATGATAATTTTTTAAAAATTACTTGCTGTAACCATGCATATATTTGTAGACACAAAGGAAAGGTCCCTAAAACTTTTACAAATTAAAACCAGTTTCTATCACATTGTAAAGTTCAATTTTCTTAAACAAATATTTGTTTTTGTCTTCTTGGCTTTGGGGGGGCATTAAATCTGCTTAATTGCTACATAGTTCCAGCTGAACCACCTGCCAACTTGCTATTGGTATTTCTCTAATTAAAACTGTAATTAAATTTGCGATAAAATATAATTAACCTAAATTTTAGACCAGATTTGAACCTCCCACTTTGCCGAGAAGCGCCAATGACTTTAAAGATTCATGCAAAATTCTAAAAATTAATAAGCGTGGGTCTCATGCTCCCTTAGTTACTGCATACTCTAAAGTTCGCAGATCTACTAAAAAGAACACTGGGAGGGATTGTTTGGTTGTTTGTTTTGTTTTGCTCTCTCTCTAAAAAATTATCTGATCACCTTCCCTTGCCTGTAAGCTATCTGAAATCAGACTTTCCAGAGTAAATTCTCTTTCTACCCTGCACATTCATACCAATAAAAGACAAGATCTTCTCATGAGTAAGAAAACATATAGTCCTTTGGACAACTAATAGATATGTACAGTATGTATAGGAAAAAGTTTTCAAGGTTATATTACCCATCTTAATAATGATGAAACCTCATACATATATGTGACCTTTCCTCCATGGGAACAAAAATTTGGTACTGATAAGGAACCATTTCACAATACCCCTATATCTGTTTGAGAAGATAAAATAATTCTAAATCACATTTAGAATACATTTATTAATCTTTATCATTAAAATTTATAAAACTATATTTAATATTTGCTTGGTACTGATACTTAAGACAAGTTTTTAAAAGAATACAATCTGCCTATCAAAAGTACAAGAGCATAAACAGACTGACAGTCCTAGGAATATTAAGTAAAAACCAGAGAAAGAGCTTGATAGTGTGATCAAAGAAAGAAGGAAAAAATCTGTACATAATTTAATAAAAGCCTTTAAGTAACATAATTTAAGAAGTTAAGAATCCACAAGGATGGATATACTTTACATTCTAAGCTTTAAATTAACTGAAACTGAGTTTCAAGACACTATAAACATCTTATGGACAGGGTCTATGTTTTGGCTTTTTACCATTTTATGGAAATTTCCCATTTTATGGCTGTTAGTATTTGTGTTATGTATTGAGGTGCTCCTATGTTGGGTGCATAAATAATTACAATTGTTATATCTTCTTGGATTCATCCCTTGATCATTATGTAGTGTCCTTGTCTCTTGTAATAGCGTTTGTTTTAAAGTCTATTTTTTCTGATATGAGAATTGCTACTCCAGCTTTCTTTTGATTTCCATTTGCATGGAATATCTTTTTCCATCCCCTCCCTTTCAGTCTGTATGTGCCCCTAGGTCTGAAGTGGGTGTCTTGTAGACAGCACATATACGGGTCTTCTTTTTGTATCTATTCAGCCAGTCTAATTCTTTTGGTTGGAGCATTTAAACCATTCATATTTAAGGTAATTATCAATATGTATGTTCCTATTACCATTTTCTTAATTGTCTGGGGTTCATTATTGTAGGTCTTTCCTTCTCTTGTATTTCCTGCCTAGAGAAGTTCCTTTAGCATTTGTTGTAAAGCTGGTTTGGTGGTGCTGAATTCTCAGCTTTTGCTTGTCTGTAAAGCTTTTAATGTCTCTGTCAAATCTGAATGAGATCCTTGCTGGGTAGAGTAATCTTGGTTGTAGGTTTTTCCCTTTCATCACTTTAAATATGTCCTGCCACTCCCTTCTGGCTTGCAGACTTTCTGCTGAAAGATCAGCTATTAACCTTATGGGGATTCCCTTATTGGCATAGGGTGTCCTGCAGTGTAGCTTGCTGGTCGTTGAGTGGAGCTGGGTCTTGGTGTGAAGATGGAGATCTCTGGGAGATTTTCACCATTGATATTACGTGGAGCCGAGAGGTCTCCTATGTCCTGAACTTGACTCTCCCACCTCAGTGGTCCAGCCCTGACACCTGACTGGAGCACCAAGAGTCTATCCTCCACACTGCTCAGAATAAAAGGGAGAAAAAAAAAAGGAAGAAAGAAAGAAAGAAAGAAGATAAAATAAAATAAAGTAAAACAAAATAAAATAAAGTTAATAAAATAAAAAATATTAAGAAAAAAAAATTTTTAAGTAATAAAAAAAAAACAGATATAACCCTAGGACAAATGGTAAAAGCAAAGCTATACAGACAAAATGACACACAGAATCATACACATACACACTCACAAAAAGAGAAAAAGGGAAAAATATATGTATATCGTTGCTTCCAAATCCACCTCCTCAATTTGGGATGGTTCGTTGTCTATTCAGGTATTACACAGATGCAGGGTACATCAAGTTGATTGTGGAGATTTAATCTGCTGCTCCTGAGGCTGCTGGGAGAGATTTCCCTTTCTCTTCTTTGTTCGCACAGCTCCTGGGGTTCAGTTTTGGATTTGGACCTGCCTCTACGTGTAGATCGCCTGAGGGCGTCTGTTCCCGCTCAGACAGGACGGGGTTAAAGGAGCAGCTGATTAGGGGACTCTGGCTCACACAGGCCGGGAGGCAGGGAGGGGTACGGACGGGGGGCGAGCCTGTGGCGGCAGGGGCCGGCGTGATACAGGCTCCCGGGAGGGGAGGTGTGGAGAGTGACCTGTGCTAGTACACAGGCTTCTTGGTGGCTTCAGCAGCAGCCTTAGCGTCTCATGCCTGTCTCTGGGGTCCGCGCTGATAGCTTTGGCTCGCGCCTGTCTCTGGAGCTCCTTTAAGCAGAGCTCTTATAATCCCCTCTCCTCAGGCACCAGGAAACAAAGAGGCAAGAAAAAGTCTATTGCCTCTTAGGCAGGTCCAGACTTTTCTCCGGACTCCCTCCCGGCTAGCTGTGGTGCACTAGCCCCCTTCAGGCTGTGTTCATGCAGCCAACGCCAGTCCTCTCCCTTCGATCCGACCTCCGAAGCCCGAGCCTCAGCTCCCAGCCCCCGCCCGCCCCAGCGGGTGAGCAGACAAGCCTCTTGGGCTGGTGAGTGCTGGTCGGCACCAATCTTCTGTGCGGGAATCTCCACGCTTTGCCCTCCGCACCCCTGTTGCTGCGCTCTCCTCTGCAGCACCGAAGCTTCCCCCTCCGCCACCCGCAGTCTCTGCCCGCGAAGGGGCTTCCTATTGTGCGGAAACCTTTCCTCCTTCACGGCTCCCTCCCACTGGTGCAAGTCCCTTCCCTATTCTTTGTCTCTGTTTTTTCTTTTACCCTACCCAGGTACGTGGGGAGTTTCTTGCCTTTGGGGAGGTCTGATGTCTTCTGCCAGCGTTCAGTGGGTGTTCTGTAGGAGTTGTTCCACATGTAGATGTATTTCTGATGTATTTGTGGGGAGGAAGGTCATCTCCGCGTCTTACTCTTCCGCCATCTTGAAGCTCCCTCCCCCGTCCTAGACTTCTTACTTCTGAGCCTGTGCGTGTGCATACCTTGGATTTCTGAGTGAGATGTATAATTATTCTGAGTTGATGTTAACAATCCATATCTCTCTCTTAATTCACCAACAAGTAAGTTTTGAAATATTACATTTTGGTTTCTCTCTCCCTCACCCCCTTGGGTGTAAAATTACTCAAAAAATATCTGTTGGATGAATTAATGCATTTTGCTTTATTAATGGGATAAAAGTATTGGCCTTTTATCATATTTTAAATTAATGAGCCAAATAGGTAATATTTTAGGGTATATTCAAATTGTGGTTATTAATGAGCCACTCATATATTTAAAGGAACATTAAGGTGTTTAAATATCTGTGAAGTGTCAGGACTCTCAATAAATTGATTTCTTTATTCAACTTAGGCATCTTTAGGGGATATTTATGGAAAGAACAAAATATTCACTAACAAATAGTACGATGTGATTCAGGAGTCTGAAGCCATGGCCAAGATCTATCATCTTCAGAAGTTAGTTGAATCAAACAATTCTCATGATTCCAAGATGGGGAATTTTGTTCCTGCTCTTAGATCTAAGTATAGCGTGACTTGAGATGACTTTTTCTAAGTTTGTAAAGAAACAGAGTTTACTGGTATAGGCTAAGAGAAAAGTAAAAATAACACCTTTCCTGTGGAGTTCCACAGATTTATATTTTAAAACTGGCCTCTACCCCTTCCTGTATAGGTTATTCAGTAAAGCTTCAAGGAAAGTTGAAATTCTCCATGCTTCTCAGTAATGTTGCCAGAAATTGTGCAACTCTGAGAAAACGTGTAGGGAAAGGTCGCTTTGCACCCTAGTACAATACACGCAGTTCATCTGCCTCTGACAATGCAAGGCATATCTTAGTTAAATGAACAAAGAGAAGTGGCAGCTTGGAAAAATAAGTAAAGAAAGGAGAAAAATATTTTATTAAATTAACATGAAATACAGTTATAAAAACCTTAGACTCTGAGGACTAGAAGGGATTTTAATGCCTATCCTATCCAACTTACCATCAAAATCAGAATATCTTTTGCAGCTTTCTCTCTCACTGGCTACCAGAACATATTTGGAAATTAATTGTGACAGTGGACTTATTTTATATATAGCAATTCCTTTTAACTTTGAACAGTATTAATAACAAGTCATGTCTTTTACTGAACATCGTCATATTCAACAATGAGGGTATGATCATTAATATTTTTGGAGTCAGTCTTCCTGGGCTCAAACACTGGCTCTTCTGTTTTCTAGCTGTGTACCTTGAGCAAGTTACCAATGAGTAAAACATGTTCATAATAATATTCACCTCTTATAGTTCTTACTTTCCTTCTCTTTATGGAAATGGAGATAATAAAACTTCCTTTGTAGGAGTGATGGAGGGAATGAATAAAACTGATGAATAAAGTATCTATTATAAGTCAGTGCTCAATACTGACAGCAATTTTTATTATTAAATTACTTCACTATATTGTCCTACATGCTCTGACTTTATTCTAGGTCATCTATTTAAGGGGTGTGCCAAGCATCAGATGCAGAGCTTCAGGTATTATCAGATCATACCAGTGCAAAGTAAAGCAAAATTATATCACTCCCTTTTTGTAAAATACACAACTTCCATTAAAATCTACAAATTCAATTTATGTTTTTGGTTTGATCTGTTATTCATACTATTATCACATTTATTGTTGAATATTGTCCTGAAGTCCTTGGGTAATCTTTTTATTTAAAATATCTTCTGTCCACTCTCTGATAAAGTCTCAAACATCTTCTAGAATGCCATTAATGACTCATGAACTGTGTGGACATATATCTTTCAAAACAAGCACTAGAAACCAGCATTGATGTCTAGTCTCCTACCAGAATTTCACAGGGATTTCCATTAACTAAGAACAAAATAATCAATATTTTAAAAATTGTCATTGTGAGCCCACTTCTGTTTGGACCATCTAAACAAAAGTGGAAATATTGTTTTCCCCTGCCACAACATCCTCCAGTTAAAAAGTACAATATAAATGACAACCAGAACACAACACCTATTATTTTTGCTTTTCTTTGAAAAAAAACTGATTACTGAATAACCACTCATAGTCTTAATCCTACAATCTTTCTTCACTGGATGTATTTTTGCTGATGAAATTTCTCCATATGTTATAAAGAAAGCCTGCTAGAAGCCAGGAAATGAACATCAAACTACTGATCAAACTAATAGTGAATCAGGCTACTATTTTTACATCATTGTGAAGACTGGAACACATAAACATTATTAGGCAAGATGGAAATTATATATATATATACACACACAAACACACACATATTGGTTTCACCATAAAAAGTGTAGACCGCTCAAGTAAAGATAGGATAAACACTATGAGCAGTAGTCATACGTAGGATTGTAGTTATTTTATAGTCATTGTGACCCCGTGATAGAAAAAAATTTGCCTAGCAAAACATTACTTCATGAATGCCTACTGGAAGCTGGGGATGGGACATCAAACTTCTGATCAAACTAAGGAGAATAGGTCCAAGGGAAATTATACCATCCTTTGTTTAACTGAGGGTGAGTAAAGAAGTAAAAGCAGTTTTGTGATCTGCATAAAAACAAAACAAAAACCCCACAACTTTTAGAACAAGGGGAAAAGGGTATCATACTGCACATTCAATGGAAGATGAATTTTCGAATATGACTTACAGGAACTGGAAAAAACAATAAAAACTATCTTATACAGTCAGAAGGATGATGAAGCATGGTATCTTTGAAATAGGAGCAGAAATACATTAGCAGATAAAAGATTGAGAAGGAAACGCAACAGGATAGTATTTTTAAAGGATATGGGTAAGTTAAGAAAGAATTTGGAATGAAGTGAGAAACAACAAAAAATTTAAAGCACATTAAAAATTTACTCATGACTGCAAAGAGTTAAGTCAATATGATATTTACAGATAACAAATATCAATTTTCTCAGATTCCGAAGGAAAAGCAATAATTGATTAAATGATAGAGAAAGAGGTAAGACATGGAAAGTGGATAATAGAAATATAATATGGAACTCCCTCTTGCGAGAGCACTGGAGTCACAACTAACTGCTGAACAATCATCAACAGAGAGACACTGGAACTCATCAAAAAGGATTCCTGACATCCAAAGACAGAGGAGAAGCCACAACGAGATGACAGGAGGGGCACAATCACAATAAAATCAAATATCGTAACCATTGGGTGGGTCACTCACAAAACTGGAGAACAATTATGCCACAGAAGTCCATCCACTGGAGAGAAGGTTCTGAGCCCCACATCAGGCTTTCCAACCTGAGGGTCCTGCAATGGGAGGAGGAATTCCCAGAGAATCAGACTTTGAAGGCTAGCGGGATTTGACTGCAGGACTTTGACAGGACTGGGGGAAACAGAGACTGCACTCTTGGAGGGCACACACAAAGTAGTGTGTGCATCAGGACCCAGGGGGTAGAACTCAGCCTCACCTATCAGCAGACAAGTGGATTAAAGTTTCACTGAGCTCTGCCCACCAGAGCAACACCTGGCTCTACCAACCACCAGTCCCTCCCATCAGGAAGCTTGCACAAGCCGCTTAGATAGCCTCAGCCACCAGAGGGCAGACAGCAGAAGCAAGAAGAACTACAATCCCGCAGCCTGTGGAACAAAACCACATTCATGGAAAGATGGACAAAACAAAAACGCAGAGGACTATGTACCAGATGAAGTAACAAGATTAAACCCCAGAAAAACAACTAAATGAAGTGGAAATAGGTCATTAGTTGACTACTAAGATGAAACACTGTCTCAATGTATGTGTAAGAGCTTCCCCAGAGAAGCAAAAAGAACTACAACTCTGCAGCATGTGTAAGGAAAATCACATTCACAAAAGACAGACAAAATGAAAAGGCAGAGGACTTTGTACCAGATGAACGAACAAGATAAAACCCCAGAAAAATAACTAAATAAGTGGAGACAGGAACCTTTCCAAAAAAAGAATTCAGAATAATGATAGTGAAGATGATCCAGTCCTTGGAAAAAGAATGGAGGCAAAGATCGAGAAGTTGCAAGAAATGTTTAATAAAGACCTAGAAGAATTAGAGAACCACTTAGAAGAAATAAAGAACAAACTGACATGAACAATACAATAACTGAAATAAAAAGTACACTAGAAGGAATCAATGGCAGAATAACTGAGGCAGAAGAACGGGTAAGTGACCTGGAAGACAGAATGGTGGAATTCACTGCTGCAGGACAGAATAAAGGAAAAAGAATGAAAAGAAATGAAGACCGCTTAAGAGATCTCTGGAACAATATTAAATGCACCAACATTCACATTATAGGGGTCCCAGAAGGAGAAGAGAGAGAGAAAGGACCCAAGAAAATACGTGAGGAGAAAAATTTCCCTAACATGGGAAAGAAAATAGCCACCCAAGTCTGGGAAGTGCAGAGAGTCCCAGGCAGGATAAACCCAAGGAGAAACACGCCGAGACACACAGTATTCAAATTCACAAAAATTAAAGACAAAGAAAAATTATTAAAAGCAGCAAAGGAAAAACGACAAATAACATTCAAGGGAACTCCCATAAGGTTAACAGCTGATTTCTCAGCAGAAATTCTACAAGCCAGAAGGGAGTGGTATGATATATTTAAAGTGATGAAAGGGAAGAAGCTACAACCAAGATTACTCTACCCAGTAAGGATCTCATTCAGATTTGATGAAGAAATCAAAAGCTTTACAGACAAGCAAAAGCTAAAAGAATTCAGCACCACCGAACCAGCTCTACAACAAATGCAAAAGGAACTTCTCTAAGTGGGAAACACAAGAGAAGAAAAGGACCTACAAAAACAAACCCAAAACAATTCAGAAAATGGTAATAGGGACATACATATCAATAATTAACTTAAATGTGAATGGATTAAATGCCCCAACCAAAAGACACAGGTTTGCTGAATGGATATAAAAACAAGACCATATATATGCTATCTACAAGAGACCCACTTCAGACCTAGGGACACATACAGACTGAAAGTGAGGGGATGGAAAAAGATATTCCATGCAAAAGGAAGTCAAAAGAATGCTGGAGTAGCAATACTCAGATAAAATAGACTTTAAAATAAAGAATGTTACAAGAGACAAGGAAGGACACTACATAATGATCAAGGGATCAATCAAAGAAGAACATATAACAATTATAAATATATAGGCATCCAACGTAGGAGCACCTCAATACATAAGGCAAATGATAACAGCTATAAAAGAGGAAATTGACAGTAACAAAATAATAGTGGGGGATTTTAACACCTCACTTACACGAATGGACAGATCATGCAGACAGAAAATTAATAAGGAAACACAAGCTTTAAATGACACAATAGACCAGATAGACTTAATTGATATTTATAGGACATTCCATCCAAAAACAGCAGATAACAGTTTCTTCTCAAGTGCACACGGAACATCCTCCAGGATAGATTACATCTCGGATCACAAATCAAGCCTCAGTAAATTTAAGAAAACTGAAATCATGTCAACCATCTTTTGTGGTTGTGTTTTCCAACCACAACGCTCTGAGATTAGAAATAAATTACAGGGAAAAAAACGAAAAAAACACAAACACATGGAGGTTAAACAATACGGTATGAAATAACCAAGAGATCACTGAAGAAATCAAAGAGGATAAAAAATACCTAGAGACATATGACAATGAAAACACAACAATCCAAAACCTATGGAATGCGGAAAGAGCAGTACTAAGAGGGAAGTTTATAGCAATACAAGCCTACCACAAGAAACAAGAAAAATCTCAAATAAACAAGTTAATCTGACACCTAAAGGAACTAGAGAAAGAAGAACAAACAAAACCCAAAGTTAGTAGAAGGAAAGAAATCATAAAGATCAGAGCAGAAATAATTGAAATAGAAACAAAGAAAACAATAGCAAAGAGCAATAAACCTAATAGCTGGTTCATTGAGAAGATAAACAAAATTGATAAACCTTTAGCCAGACTCATCAGGAAAAGAGGGAGAGGACTGAAATCAATAAAATTAGAAATGAAAAAGGAGAAGTTACAATGGACACCACAGGAATACAAAGCATCCTAAGAGATCACTATAAGAAACTCTATGCCAATAAAATGGATAACCTGGAAGAAATGGAAAAATTCTTAGAAAGGTATATGCTTCCAAGACTGAACCAGGAAGAAGAAGAAAATATGAACAGGTCAGTCACAAGTACTGAAATTGAAACTGTGATTAAAAATCTTCCAACAAACAAAAGTCTAGGACCAGATAGCTTCACAGGTGAATTCTATCAAACATTTAGAGAGGCGCTAACCCCCATCCTTCTCGAACTCTTCCAAAAAATTGCAGAGGGAGGAACACTCCCAAACTCATTCTACGAGGCCACCATCACCCTGATATCAAAACCAGATAAAGATATTACAAAAAAAGAGAATTACAGACCAATATCACTAATGAATATAGATACAAAAATCCTCAAGAAAATACTAGCAAACAGAATCCAACAACACATTAAAAAGATCATATACCATGATCAAGTGGGATTTACCACAGGGATGCAAGGATTCTTCAGTTTATGCTAATCAATCAATGTGATACACCATATTAACAAACTGAAGAAGAAAAACCATATGATCATCTCAAAAGTTGCAGAAAAAGCTTTTGACAAAATTCAACACCAATTTATGATAAAAACTCTCCATAAAGTGAGCCCAGAGGGAACCTACCTCAACATAATAAAGGCCATATATGACAAACCCACAGCCAACATCATTCTCAATGGTGAAAAACTGTAAGCATTTCCTCTAAGATCAGGAATAAGACAAGGATGCCCACTCTCACCATTTTTATTCAACATAGTTTTGGAAGTCCTAGCCACAGCCATCAGAGATGAAAAAGAAATAAAAGAAATCCAAATTGGAAAAGAAGTAAAACTGTCACCGTTTGCAGATGACATGATACTATACATAGAAAATTCTAAAGATGCCACCAGAAAACTACTGGAGCTCATCACTGAATTTGGTAAAGTTGCAGGATACAAAATTAATACACAGAAATCTGTTGCATTTCTATACACAAACAACGAAAGATCAGAAAGAGAAATTAAGGAAACAATCTCATTTACCATCCATTGAAAAGAATAAAATACCTAGGAATAAACCTACCCAAGGATGTAAAAGACCTGTACTCAAAAAACTATAAGACACTGATGAAAGAAATCACAGATGACACAAACAGATACAAAGATACACCATGTTCTTGGAAGAATCATTATTGTGAAAATGATTATATTACGCAAAGAAATCTACAGATTCAGTGCAATCCCTATCAAATTACCAATGGCATTTTGTATGGAACTAGAACAAAATATCCTAAAATTTGTATGGAAACAAAAAAGACCCCGAATAGCCAAAGCAATCTTGAGGGATAAAAATGGAGCTGGAGGAATCAGACTCCCTGACTTCAGATCATACTACAAAGCTACAGTAACCAAGGCAATATGGTACTGGCACAAAAATAGAAATATGGATCAATGGAACAGGATAGAAAGCCCAGAGATAAACCCATGCACCTATGGTCAACTCATCCATGACAAAGGAAGCAAGTATATACAATGGAGAAAAGACAGTCTCTTCAATAAGTGGTGCTGGGAAAACTGTAGAGCTACATGTAAAAGAATGGCATTAGAACACTCCCTAACACCATACACAAAAATAAACTCAAAATGGATTAGAGACCTAAATATAAGACCAGACACTATAAAACTCTTAGAGGAAAACATGGTAAGAACAAGCTTTGACATAAATCATAGCAAGATCTTTCTTGACCCATCTCCTAGAGTAATGGAAATAAAAACAAAAATGAACAAATGAGACCTAACAAAACTTAAAAGCCTTTGCACAGCAAAGGAAACTATCAACAAGACGAAAAGACAACCCTCAAAATGGAAGAAAATATTTGCAAGGGAATCAGTGGACAAAGGATTAATCCCCCAAATATATAAATAGCTCCTGCAGCTCATTGTTAAAAAAAAAACAAAAACCCAATCAAAAAATGGGCAGAAGACCTAAATAGACATCTCTCCAAAGAAAACATACAGATGGCCAAGAAGCATATGAAAGCTGTTCAACATCACTAATTATTAGAGAAAATCAAAACTACAATGAGGTATCATCTCACACCAGTTACAATGGGCATCATCAAAAAATCTACAAACAACAAATGCTGGAGAGGGTGTGGAGGAAAGGGAACCCTCTTGCACTGTTGGTGGGAATGTAAACTGACACAGCCACTATGGAGAACAGTATGGAGGCTCCTTAAAAAACTAAAATTACAACTACCATATGATCCAGCAATCCCACTACTGGGCATATACCCTGAGAAAACCGTAATTCTAAAAGACACATGCACCCCAATGTTCATTGCAGCACTATTTACAATAGCCAGGTCATGGAAGCAACCTAAATGCCCATCGACAGATGAATGGATAAAGAACTATGGTACATATATACAATGGAATTACTCAGCCATGAGAAGGAATGAAATTGGGTCATTTGTAGAGATGTGGATGGACCTAGAAACTGCCATACAGAGTGAAGTAAGTCAGAAAGAGAAAAACAAATATCGTATATTAACTCATATATGTGGACTCTAGAAATATGGTACAGATGAACCAGTCTGCAAGGCAGAAATAGAGACACAGATATAGAGAACAAACGTATGGATACCAAAGGAAGAAAGGGGAGGTGGGTGGTGGTGGTTGTGGTGGTAGTGGTGGGATGAATTGGAAGATTGGGATTGACATATATACACTAATATGTATAAAGTGGATAACTAATAAGAACCTGCTATATAAAAATAAATAAATAAAATTCAATATTCCAAAAAAATAAATATGGGAATAATTTCTATTCTGAAAGAAGAAATCCCCACGTATTATAGAAGGCAGTATTCCTAAACTGGAATTATGCATACTTAATGGGATTCCTAAATTATAGTAAAAGTCAATGAAGAGCAGCCCATTCTACAAACCATACTGATAATCTAGTTTGCATTACAAGAATAAAGTAGGATCCATCAAGCATTCAGAAAATAATAATACACATAAGATTGAAACACATAAGTACGATATTTAGGGCATTAGAATTTGTCTCCTGAAGTATCAAATTCCAGAATTCAATAGAGAATTTTGGAAGGAAAAGTTTGTGAACTAAGAATTTTACTCCAATTAAATTTTCTTTCGTGTGAGGGTTACAGAAATACAAACTGATATGAAACCACAGGAGAAATACATCATACATACAAATGTAAAGATATTGGTGCATGATGTAATTCACCCACTCTGCAGAAAGGTTAAAATTAATAACCCAGGATTGCATAAATCATATAATAATAATAATAGTAATAATATACTTTATCAATTACAGAATACCCAAGGTACCATAAATATTAAAAAGAAACATTACTTCAGCAAACCATATCTGATTGACAATTCTAATGTACTTACTTAAACATCACTCTAATGTACCTTTTCTAGTGATACCTATCTGCTGCTTAAAAGCAAACTACTTTATTGTTATCCCTTACTATGAAAACCAATATGCAATACTACAGAAGAAATTCTTCTCTAAGAACACTTCACCTATCAGAGTTTAGTATTATTTGGTATCATAGCTAAGTAATTCACAGAAATCATATATGCATATCTATCTATCTATATATATAATTTACATGATATTAAACTCACATGAAACAACTGGGAAAATAAATCACATATATAAAAATTGAAATGTTAGTGATGATGTAGGAAAATATAAATTTGTATATAAAACGAAAAAACAAAATATATGAAAGTATTATGGCCATTATTGTTGGCTCCTTTCTAGATTTCTACATTTGCTGAATTTTCTTTGATAAACATGTACTACTTTTAAATAAAAAAAAAAGAATTTCATAAAAAATTAGTTTTGGCCAGCCACTCTTTTTAATCCATATAACTGTATCTTTACTTATTTAAATGGTTTTCAGAACTAGTATAGGATATATTGATTTTTATTCTATTAGATTAGGTCCATTGTTCTGGTTAGTCAAACTTTTTTCAAATGGACCTTATTACTTAATTTATTTACTACCAGGTCCAGCCTAATGTCATCCACTTATTTGATGAGCATGTCCTCAATCTTTTATGCAAACCTTAAGTTAGAACCAAGAGCAGAGCCAAGAGAATCTCACTCTATCTTGATATAAATCCATTCATTAGTAATCCTTGGTCGATTCAACCAATGACTAATTTACCTAACTGCCCTGGATTCACATCCATATTCTTCCCCTCTTATTCACAAGTCTAGCATGAAGAATTAACATAAACACCTTACTGATTTTCACATATGTCCTGAGGATTACTTTACTCTGATCTACTAATGTGATATACCTGTCAAAGAAGACTAGGATAGTCAAATATCTTGTTCATACCTATGTATCTAAATGAAAATGTTGCTGATGAATTTATAAAGATGTCAAAAAGTTTCTTCTTTATACCCATTAAAATAAAAACTCATTATCTCAAAATACTAAAAAACATTTTACCAGTTGACTAAGTATTATGAGAATGTATAACATGACATGAAATTAGCGTTAACTCACCAAATACTTTGTAAGCCTTCTAAAATTCTTTTAACAAAATACTTTTTAAAAAAATTATAAGGAAAAGGCATTTCAGAAAGTTGAAAAGTAAACCTGAAAACCACAAAAAATGATTAAGTTTCTGCCACTGTGAACATTTTCTGGAAAATACTTTTTTTAAAAAGTCAAAGGGTTTGGTTGATATTTGTAGAGATGTGGATGGACCTAGATGGACTTAGGGTACTCATATATGAGTATCCTAAGAATCAGAGACAGCAAAAAAGGAGTGAGGGAGCCAGAGGCTTTAAACAAGGAAACTCAACTCCATTTAATGGTAACAAGCTACCCTGTCCAGGGACCCACAGGAATATCAGAAATCAACAAATACAATAGGCTTATTCTCATTAAAGAATACAAAGCATATAGTGGCCACCCCATGCACCATTCCTCTGTGCACTAAGGATTTGCTATCATTTTACTACATATATTATAAACATTAAATAATACCTAGAAATAATTATTTGAAAATTTTTAATGATAAAATTACAGCTTGCTATTTTTCATTATTCTATTGTCACACAATCTTCAAATAATTATTGGCCGAACATGCACATGATTGCTCTAATTGTGTATTCGCCGGCTAGAGTACCAATTTAATTCCACTTTTCTAGTTCTACAATGTAAAGTGTTGCCCCAGCTGATTTCTCAGTGAAGAATTTCAAAAGAATAGCTGAATTCTTTCACCCCTAGGTAACTTACAAAGACCCACAGTCTTACCTCTGCCTAGTGGGTTATAGAAATTAATGTATTCCTTGACTGAATAAAAGGTACATGAATGAATGAGTGGAACATAAATGAATGGTCGATTTCTCATCAAGAATAAAAATGGAAAGGGAGAAAAAAAGGAGAAAGTGTACTATCGTAGAAAAAATGCTTAAATCAACTATAAATCCGTATAGTTAGACAGGTTTCTGGATGGATTTACCTGTCCTTAGACTAAACAAATATGAAGATCCTGGGGCAAAACTCAAGTATTATCTGTTTGGTCTAATCTTGAACTCTTTCTAGCAAATGGAATTATATATCTTTAACATTTTAATTGCTGAAGTGTATAACATGTTAAGTATTTTAGTGGGATTGAAAAACACTTTCTGTTTAGGGTTTCATCAAATTGTATTTATAGGACATTATTTAGGAATTTTTGCTAGTGCAAATCCTAGCAAACTGGTAATATTTTGGCTTTAAAGTAGATAAACCAGGGTTCAAAATCCAAATGCAGCTCTAACTAGCTACTGGCTCTCAGATAAATAACTATCAGTGAAATAACTTTACTGTAGTATTTCAATATAATCATGTAAATAAAGCAAATGTCACTTTGATTCATATAAGCTTATCATTAATATATGCAACTTACTTAGACCATCAGTTTATTTGTAATCACAGATATTAATTCCTTATTAATTTGCAGAATAAAAGGCTGTTCAAGCGCTTAGAAAGTGGCAAAGAAGTCCATGTATGTTTGAGCTAATCATACTGCTTAAAAAAATTCCCCATAGTAGGCTTTATTTTATTTTCAGCCAGTTGGTAGGAGAACCCTGTCCTGCCAAAATCAGAGCAGGTTGGAAGACTGTCATTCTGCAATGGCTCAATTAAAAAACAACAAACAAAAAAGCACCTAAACTAAAATATTCACAGCTAATCCTGTCACCCTGTTGTAGCATCACCACCCAGGGACAAATGAAGTGTTTGGCACACCAGAAATGCTAGAATTCTAATTTGTTCCAACCAACTTAATCCTCAATTTGCATACGTGGTTTGGATTGCCTTACTGACCTCCCTGCCCCATATCATCTTCCATCTTCTGTAAAATTGGATTGCCTATCCATAATATCATTTGTCTATTTAAGCAAGTTCCTTTGTTCTTGCTCTTATGTGTCTCTTCATATGAAAGAGAACAGGTTTAGATCTATGTTATTTCTGATTTTATTAAACCAGTGGTTTTTAATTAGGGGCAATTTACCATCACCCCTCCCCCAATGCCAATGTCTGGAGACCTTTTTATTTGTTACAACTTGGTGAGGGGAGCTACTGATATCTAGAAGACGGAGGCCAGGAATACTGCTAAACATCTTACAATACACAGGACAGACTCTCACAACAAAGATTTATACTGTTCAAAATGTCAGCAGTGCTGAAGTTGAGAAACAAGAAACTGTACATTAAAAATAGATACTGAGGGTTCGTGCCCCAGTCCGGGAAGATCCCACATGCTGCGTGTGGAGTAGCTCGGCCCGTGAGCCATGGCCGCTTGGCCTGCGCGTCCGGAGCCTGTGCTCCGCAACGGGAGAGGCCACAACAGTGAGAGGCCCGCGTACCGCAAAAAAAAAGTTAAAAAAAAAAAAAAAAAAAAAAAAAAAAAAAAAAAAAAAAAAAAACAAAGGCCTTGAGAAACAAGAAACTGTACATTAAAAATAGATACTGAGGTCCATCATGTACTCTTCTAGGTGGTAACAATAGAGTGAATACGACAGAGAAAATCCCTGCTCTCATGAAACTTACATTTTAATGAGAATTATAGAAAATAAACAGATAAATAGCTAATATAGTTTTAGAATTGGCAAGTGTCATAAAAACAAAACAGTAAATGAATCAACTGTGAGTGATGGAAGAGGTAGGGATGGAGATAGGAGCTAGAATATTATATTCAATAGAAAAACACATGATTGCCATATAATGTTCATTTCCACCCATCCTCTCTCATTGGTTTTACTTTCTTTTATACAATTACCTTGGTCATAAATTAAGCAGAAAAAAAAAAAAGACAGGAAAGACATCACACATTTATTAAACTCACACTTCAGGCTATTTTTTGGTGTGTTTTGATTATAGTAGGCTTGATTTCATAAAATTGGAAAATATAGTTTTTAATCTAAATATCTGCCTACGTAGATTAACCTATCTGGCTCTTCTGTGGAGGGTTTTACTTTAATTTCAACTTTTTAAAACAAGAATCACTCAAAAAATGTTATTGAAGATGAACAAAAAGTAAAAGCTAGAAAACAATGTTATCTAAAACCCTAGGTTGAAAAACAGTTAAGACAAGGGTAAGGGAAATACAAAAACACTCAGGAAAAGATGGTCTACTCCACGTAATTGTTGTTGATCAAAATCCATATAATGCAGATGGAGCCAGCAAACCTTTTATAAAGTAACTCAAGCTGCATTGTGATTTAGAAACAGGTAATTCATGAGATTAAGGTGTCCTTTATATATCATCAGGAAGCAGTCAACCTAAAATGTAATCAATGTAAAATAAGCCATAAATTTAGAAAAGTTATGAAAGTATATTGAAAAAAGAATGAATGAGGCTATAAAGATGAGTACAAACGAACAATGCTCAGCAAGGAGCCTGTCCAGAGATGCGCTGGAGGGGAAGGATGCGTCCGTGAGTCTCTGTCACTGTGGAGATGCATCTCTAACCTCTACCCAGAGTAGGGTGTCAATTTAGCCGATGAATCTTTCACAAATTTTCTGATTATAGTTCGCTAAAAAGATATGAAATGAACTACTGGTACACAATCCAGTCTGTATTGAGACCCTTTTTTCTAGTACCAAAGCGCCTCAAAAATGAAAATTTTATTTTGTGTTTGATCTAGAAATACCTACTTACATTTCTCTGCATACCCTGTAACATACTTGTTTGTTTTAATACAAACATTTTTAAATGGCTTAACTAATTCCTGATAGAAAAAATAAAATTTTGTAGTAAAATTAGTACTCTAAGGCTATGCAACATGTACCCACATGTACTCTCAAAGTACTTTAGTTTGGAAATGACAGTTTAGGCTGCCAGCTGGAATAAAAATAGATATTCTCCTAAAGCTACAACTTACCAAGTAGATTTTTCAATATTAATTAAGTTTTTCAATCGCCTCGATTCTTGGAACAGGATCTCCTGACACTGGACACGGATGTTTTGCTATGATAACAGACTGATTCCCAATACCAATTAGTAAATTGGCATTTTCATTTACAAAACCATCTGAGAATGTTGGTTATATGACTTGCACATTTGCCTCTACTAATTATCATGTCAGCCTTTCACAGGCTAAAGGACCAGATGCTATATCCAATGGTTCTGACTTAAGAACACTATCTCATGCAATTCATCTGTAAACAGGGGACCAGTTTGCATCTATGCCTTGGTTGGCTTCTTTGTGTGAATGAGGAAACCCAGTGAGAAAGATGAGAAAAACAGAAGGGCGCTAATGTATCCTTCTCTCCCTGCCAGCCCTTACTTCAAAACTTTAAATCCTAGACTATTTTATCACTCCCTCAACCAAACAAAATTGTACCCATCTAACCAATACCCTACCATTAATGTTGGGACAGAGAGAGACTATAGTCTATTACCAACAGATATTCAACAGATGTTAACAAAAGATTAATTCTACACGCAAAAACCCAAGAACATACAAAACACGTGTGACTGTAGGTCTGCATTATGATTTGTAAGCTGTAGAGCTGCATCCAGTGAAGGTCTAGGAGTAGTGTCTCAGTTGAATCTCATGGTATCTCAGTTGTTAACATATAGCCCCCGTGATAACCTTTGTCTGGCTCCTTTACTTCTCTGCTTTCCTCCCCTCTCTCTCTCAGGACATTCAGTCTACTGACCTTTAGCTCCCTTATTTCCTCTCATCTCACCCTGAAAATGAGTAGCTTTATTTCATTATGTGCTTGGTCTTCAGAATTGGTAGATGTCATTCAAGAGATTCTGGTTCTGTTATTAGAAGGGAGAATTAGGGCTGTGGATTCTTTGTGTAGAAAAAGGCTAAACGGAACCTTTAACAAAGGCTTCTTTCTATCATCTTTGTCTTAACATGTGGTAGGGAAATGTGGGAGTAGAATGAGAGTGAATGAGAGTAAATATACAAATATATACCTCTATAAGGCAGACTTCTAAAAAAAATTCATTTGACTGATAATCTTAAAAATAAAAAACTTGAGGTAGAAGGAACATTAGAATTAACCCCTATGAATGCAGGAAAAAAAATACTAACAGGCAAGGTTGACCAGAATCCTGTTGCTATGTTGTCTTACTTTCTTTCCCCATCACTCTGTAATGCAATTTAAGATACAGAGCCAGAAGCTATTTTAAGATGCAATACTTCTACTGTTGAAAAATCCTGGAAACAGAGCTGATGGCTTTATTTCATATCAAGTACCCAAATAGAAAGGTGGCTGATAAATAGACTGTTTGCCAGCTAGAAAAGGGGGCATGACAATTTAGATGGTATGAGTTCCTGACATGTCTTCCAGAACGTCTCAGTGATACACAAGTTGGTTACCTCACTACCACTCAACACCTTGTATCTGCCTGGAACTAATATTTAGCATCTCTTACATTTTATTTTAGGACTAAAAGACAGAATAATGGTTTGAAAAGGAAGACTGATGTGGATACTTCTCTAATAGAATACAGTATTAGTATGTAGAAAAGAAGTGTTAAATATGTTTCACTTTGTTGGAGCAGCCAGGATTCAAGTATAATGTCCCATGTAAGAAGTTCACTATGGCCCAACTAAAAATAGATATCTTTTAGTACACTGTGAAGGTTTCTGTTTATTTTGCCAAGTTGAATTAAGATTTATAACTACTGGACTTCCCTGGTAGCGCAGTGGATAGGAATCCACCTGCCAGTACAGTGGACACAGGTTCGATCCCTGGTCTGGGAAAACCCCACTTGCCGCAGAGCAACTAAGCCCGTATGCCACAACTACTGTGTCCACGTGTCACAACTACTGAAGCCTGTGCACCTAGAGCCCGTGCTCTGCAAGAACAGAAGCCACTGCAATGAGAAGCCCACATGCCGCAACGAAGAGTAGCCCCCACTCACACCACAACTAGAGAAAGCCCACACGCAGCAACAAAGACCCAATGCAGCCAAAAATTTAAAAATTAAAAAAAAAGATTTATAATTACATAGTGACATAATATTTGAAAAATATTTTTAAAATACTTGGCAATTTTTAATGTGTAATTGATAGTACAACACACATAAAAAGTAAAGATATGGACCTATAATGTACGTCATATGTGATGGTCAAATTGGTACTGACAGCAGATAATTTGAGGAAATCACCTGACTTTATAGCTGAAAAGCCTTAGAGTCTCATGTCCAGAAAACAGACCATTTCTTGATAACACATGAATGGGTTACCACATAGCACTGTACCCCAGAAAGCCCATACTTTCACTCTGTTGATCATTTGTGGATACTTTTCTTAACTACTTGCAACTAGGAGATATTGAACTATTAATAGCATGTACTTTAATTAATTGCTTTGTTTTCTCTTCAACTATTTTTTATTTCCTTGGCATAAAATCTGCAACACGTTTTGATATACAAATACTTAATCAACTTTCAAGGGGAAATGTCTGAGAAAGAAGAGACTACCCTGCCTATTCCCACCACTGAGGCAACTGCAAGAAATGATTGCTCGGGAGGAATGAAATGCAAAGCCTCAAGCTTCTTCAGAACTGCTGACCAAGGTCTTAAAAACAAACCTTTCTTTAAACCTAGGTTTTGTCCTCTGGAAAATGGGCATATTGTATACCCTGATATGGACATTTACAAATAAAAAAATAATAATTCCTCCTGAGTAAAAACAAACAAACAAACAAAAAACAAAGCCTTCTAGAACTACAGAATGTAAGAGCTAATTATTAGTTAATTTAAATTGAATCCAGAGGAGCTTCAAGAGGGCGGAAGAGTAAGACGTGGAGATCACCTTCCTCCCCACAAATACAACAGAAATACATCTACATGTGGAACAACTCCTACAGAACAACTACTGAACGCTGGCAGAAGATCTCAGACCTCCCAAAAGGCAAGAAACTCCCCACGTACCTGGGTAGGGCACATGAAAAAAGAAAAAACAGAGACAAAACAATAGGGACGGAACCTGCACCTCTGGGAGGGAGCTGTGAAGGAGGAAAGGTTTCCACACACTAGGAAGCCCCTTCACTGGTGGAGACCGGAGGTGGGTGGTCGGGGAGGAGCTTCAGAGCCACGGAGGACAGCACAGCAACAGGGGTGCGGAGGGCAAAGTAGAGAGATTACCGCACAGAGGATCGGTGCTGACCAGCACTCACCAGGCCGAAAGGCTTGTCTGCTCACCCGCCGGGACGGGTGGGGGCAGGGAGCTGAGGCTCAGGCTTCAGAGGTCAGACCCCAGGAAGAGGACTGGGTGAAGCGGGATAGTGCGCCACAGCTAGCCGGGAGGGAGTCCGGGAAAAAGTCTGGAGCTGCTAAAGAGGCAAGAGACTTTTTCTTGCCTCTTTATTTCCTGGTGCACGAGGAGAGGGGATTAAGAGCGCTGCTTAAAGGAGCTCCAGAGATGGGCGCGAGCTGCAGCTATCAGCGCGGCCCCCAGAGACGGGCATGAGACGCTAAGGCTGCTGCTGCCGCCACCAAGAAGCCTGTGTGCGAGCACAGGTCGCTATCCACACCCACCTTCCGGGGACCTGTGCAGCCCGCCACTGCCAGGGTCCCGTGATCCAGGGACAACCTCCCCGGGAGAACACACAGCGTGCCTCAGGCTGGTGCAACGTCACGCCAGTCTCTGCCACCACAAGCTCGCACCACACTCCGTACTCCTCCCTTCCCCCGACCTGAGTGAGCCAGAGCCCCCTAATCAGCTCCTCCTTTAACCCTGTCCTGTCTGAGCAGGGAACAGATGCCCTCAGGTGACCTACACGCAGAGGCAGGTCCAAATCCATAGCTGAACCCCAGGAGCTGTGTGAACAAAGAGAAAAGTAAATCTCTCCCAGCAGCCCCAGGAGCAGCAAATTAAATTTCACAGTCAACTTGATGTCCCCTGCACCTGTGGAATACCTGAATAGACACCAAATCATCCCAAATTGAGGAGGTGGACTTTGGGAGCAACGATATACATATACTTTTCCCTTTTTCCCTTTTTGTCACTGTGTATGTGTATGCTTCTGTGTGTGATTTTGTCTGTATAGCTTTGCTTTTACCATTTGTTCCAGGGCTCTGTCTCTCCATTTTATTTCATTTTCTTTTCTTTAGTATAGTTTTTAGTGGTTGTTATCATTGGCGGATTTGATTTTGGTTTGGTTGCTCCCTTCTTTCTTTCTTTTTTAAAATTATTTTTAAAATTTATTTTAATAATTATTTTTTATTTTAATAACTATTTTATTTTATTTTTTCATTCTTTCTTTTTTCCACCCTTTTATTCTGAGCCATGTGGATGACAGGCTCTTGGTGCTCCACCCAGGCATCAGTGCTGTGCCTCTGAGGTGGGAGAGCCAAGTTCAGGACATTGGTCCACCAGAGACCTCCCAGCTCCATGTAATATCAAATGGTGAAAATCTCCCAGAGATCTCAATCTCAATGCCAAGACCAAGCTCCACTCAATGAGCAGCAAGCTACAGTGCTGGACACCCTATGCCAAAAAACGAGCAAGACAGGAACACAACCCCACCAATTAGCAGAGAGGCTGCCTAAAATCATAATAAGGTCACAGACACCCCAAAACACACCACCAGACATGGACCTGTCCACCAGAAAGACAGGATTCAGCTTCATCCACCAGAACACAGGCACTAGCTCCTCCACCAGGAAGCCTACACAGCCCACTGAACCAACCTCAGCCACTGGGGACAGACACCAAAAACAACAGGAACTGCAAACATGCAGCCTGTGAAAGGAGATCCCAAACACAGTAAGCTGAGCAAAATGAGAAGACAGAGAAATACACAGCAGATGAAGGAGCAAGGTGAAAACCCACAAGACCTAACAAATGAAGAGGAAATAGACAGTCTACCTGAAAAAGAATTCAGAATAATGATAGTAAACATGATCCAAAATCTTGGAAATAGAATAGAGAAAATGCAAGAAACGTTTAACAAGGACCTAGAAGAACTAAAGATGAAACAAACAATGATGAACAACACAATAAATGAAATTAAAAATTCTCTAGAAGTGATCAATAGCAGAATAACTGAGGCAGAAGAACGGATAAGTGACCTAGAAGAAAAAATAGTGGAAACAACTACTGCAGGGCAGAAAAAAGAATGAAAAGAGGGGCTTCCCTGGTGGCGCAGTGGTTGAGAGTCCACCTGCCAATGCAGGGGACACGTGTTCGTGCCCCTGTCCGGGAAGATCCCACATGCCGCGGAGCAGCTAGGCCTGTGAGCCATGGCCGCTGAGCCTGCGCGTCCAGAGCCTGTGCTCCGCAACAGGAGAGGCCACAACAGTGAGAGCCCCGTGTACCACAAAAAAAAAAAAAAGAATGAAAAGAAATTTGAACAGTATCAGAGACCACTGGGACAACAGTAAATGCACCAACATTTGAATTATAGGGTCCCAGAAGAAGAAGAGAAAAAGAAAGTGACTGAGAAAATATATGAGGAGATTATAGTTGAAAACTTCCCTAATATGGGAAAGGAAATAGTTAATCAAGTCCAGGAAGCACAGAGAGTCCCATACAGGATAAACCCAAGGAGAAACACGCCACACACATATAAATCAAACTGTCAAAAATAAAATATGAAGAAAAATATTAAAAGCAGCAAGGGAAAAACAACAAATAACATAAAAGGCCATCTCCATAAGGTTAACAGCTGATCTTTCAGCAGAAACTCTGCAAGCCAGAAGGGAGTGGCAGGACATATTTAAAATAATGAAAGGGAAAAACCTACAACCAAGATTACTCTACCCAGCAAGGATCTCATTCAGATTTGATGGAGAAATTTAAACCTTTACAGACAAGCAAAACCTAAGAGAATTCAGCACCACCAAACCAGCTCTAAAACAAATGCTAAAGGAACTTCTCTAGGCAGGAAACACAAGAAAAAGAAAAGACCTACAAAAACAAACCCAAAACAATTAAGAAAATGGTAATAGGAATATACATATCGATAATTACCTTAAATGTAAATGGACTGTGTGCTCCAACCAAAAGATATAGACTGGCTGAATGGACTCAAAAACAAGACCTGTATATATGCTGTCTACAAGAGACCCACTTCAGACCTAGGGACACAGTCAGACTGAAAGTGAGGAGATGGAAAAAAGATATTCCATGCAAATGGAAATCAAAAGATAGCTGGAGTAGCAATTCTCATATCAGAAAAAAATAAACTTTAAAACAAACACTATCACAAGAGACAAAGAAGGACACTACATAATGATCAAGGGATCAATCCAAGAAGAAGATATAACAATTGTAAATATTTATGCACCCAACATAGGAGCACCTCAATACATAACACAAATACTAACAGCCATAAAAGGGGAAATCGACAGTAACACAATCATAGTATGGGACTTTAACACCCCACTTTCACCAATGGACAGATCATCCAAAATGAAAATAAATAAGGACACACAAGCTTTAAATGATACATTAAACAAAATGGACTCAATTGGTATTTAAAGGACATTCCACCCAAAACCAACAGAATACACTTTCTTCTCAAGTGCTCATGGAATATTTTTAAGGATAGATTATATCGTGGATCACATATCAAGCCTTGGTAAATTTAAGAAAATTGAAGTTTTATCAAGTATCTTTTCTGACCACAACTCTATGAGACTAGATATCAATTACAGGAAAAAAATCTGTAAAAAAATACAAACACATGTAGGCTAATAACCAAGAGATCACTGAAGAAATCAAAAAATACCTAGAAACAAATGACAATGAAAACACAACGACCCAAAACCTATGGGATGTAGCAAAATCAGTTCTAAGAGGGAACTTTATATCAATACATCCTACCTTCAGAAACAAGAAACATCTCAAATAAACAACCTAACCTTACACCTAATGCAATTAGAGAAAGAACAAAAAAGTGCCAAAGTTAGCAGAAAGAAAGAAATCATAAAGATTAGATCAGAACTAAATGAAAAAGAAATGAAGGAAACAATAGCAAAGATCAATAAAACTAAAAGCTGGTTCTTCTTTGAGAAGATAAACAAGATTGATAAACCATTAGCCAGACTCATCAAGAAAAAAAGGGAGAAGATTCAAATCAATAGAATTAGAAATGAAAAAGGAGAAGTAACAACTGACACTGCAAAAATACAAAGGATCATGAGAGATTACTACAAGCAATTATATGCCAATAAAATGGAAAACCTGGAAGAGATGGACAAATTCTTAGAAATGCACAACCTTCCAAGACTAAACCAGGAAGAAATAGAAAACATGAACAGACCAATCACAAGCACTGAAATTGAGACTGTGATTAAAAATCTTCCAACAGGGCTTTCCTGGTGGTGCAGTGGTCGTGGGTCCGCCTGCTGGTGCTGGGGACACGGGTTCCTGCCCTGGTCCTGGAGGATCCCGCATGCTGCAGAGTGGCTGGGCCCGTGAGCCATGGCCGCTGGGCCTGCGCGTCCGGAGCCTGTGCCCCATGGCAGGAGAGGCCACGGCAGTGAGAGGTCCGTGTACCACAAAAAAAAAAAAAAAAAAATCTTCCAACAAACTAAAGCCCAGGACCAGATGGCTTCACAGGCAAATTCTTTCAAACATTTAGAGAAGAGCTAACACCTATCCTTCTCAAACTCTTCCAAAATATAGCAGAGGGAGGAACACTCCCAAACTCATTCTACAAGGCCACCATCACCCTGATACCAAAACCAAAGATGTAACAAAGGATGAAAACTACAGGCCAATATCACTGATGAACACAGATGCAAAAATCCTCAACAAAATACTAGTAAACAGAATCCAACAGCACTTTAAAAGGATGACACATCATGATCAAGTGGGGTTTATTCCAGGAATGCAAGGATTCTTCAATATATGCAAATCAATCAATGTGATACACCATATTAATAAACTGAAGGAGATAAACCATATGATCATCTCAATAAATGCAGAAAAAGCTTTTGACACAATTCAACACCCAGTTACGATAAAAACCCTCCAGAAAGCAGACATAGAGGGAACTTTCCTCAACATAATAAAGCCCATATATGACAAACCCACAGTCAACATCGTCCTCAATGGTGAAAAACTGAAAACATTTCCACTAAGATCAGGAACAAAACAAGGTTGCCCACTCTCACCACTCTTATTCAACATAGTTTTGGAAGTTTTAGCCACAGCAATCAGAGATGAAAAAGAAATAAAAGTAATCTAAATCAGAAAAGAGGAAGTAAAGTTGTCACTGTTTGCAGATGACATGATACTATACATAGAGAATCCTAAAGATGCTTCCAGAAAACTACTAGAGCTAATCAATGCATTTGGTAAAGTTGCAGGATACAAAATTAATGCACAGAAATCTCTTATATTCCTATACACTATTGAAGAAAAATCTGAAAGTGAGATTAACACTCCCATTTACCATTTCAACACAAAGAATAAAATACCTAGGAATAAACCTATCTAAGGAGACAAAAGATCTGTATGCAGAAAATTATGACACTGATGAAAGAAATTAAAGATACAAAGAGATGGAGAGATATATCATGTTCTTGGATTGGAAGAATCAACATTGTGTAAATGACTATACTACCCAAAGCAATCTACAGATTCAATGCAATCCCTATCAAACTACCACTGGCATTTTCACAGAACTAGAACAAAAAATTTCACAATTTGTATGGAAACACAAAAGACCCTGAATAGCAAAAGCAATCTTGAGAATGAAATACGGAGCTGGAGGAATCAGGCTCCCTGACTTCAGACTATACTACAAAGCTACAGTAATCAAGACAGTATGGTACTGGCTCAAAAAAAGAAATACAGATCAATGGAACAGGATAGAAAGTCCAGAGATAAACCCACGCACATATGGTCACCTTATATTTGATAAAGGAGGCAAGAATATACAATGTTGAAAAGACAGCCTGTTTAATAAGTGGTGCTGGGAAAACTGGACAGGTACATGTAAAAGGATGCAATTAGATCACTCCCTGACACCACACACACACAAAAATATCTCAAAATGGATTAAAGACCTAAATGTAAGGCCAGACACTATAAGACTCTTAGAGGAAAACATAGGCAGAACACTCTATGACATAAATCATGGCAAGATCCTGTTTGACCCACCTCCTAGAGAAATGGAAACAAAAACAAAAATAAAGAAATGGGACCTAATTAAACTTAAAAGCTTTTGCACAGCAAAGGAAACCAGAAACATGACGAAAAGACAACTCTCAGAATGGGAGAAAATATTTCCAAATGAAGCAACTGACAAAGGATTAATCTCCAATATTTACAAGGAGCTCATGCATCTCAATATCAAAAAAACAAACAATCCAATCCAAAAATGGGCAGAAGAGCTAAACAGACATTTCTCCAAAGAAGATATACAGATTGCCAACAAACATATGAAAGAATGCTCTACATCATTAATCACTGGAGAAATGCAAATCAAAACTACAATGAGGTAATATCTCACGCCGGTCAGAATGACCAGCATCAAAAAATGTACAAACAATAAATGCTGTAGAGGGTGTGGAGACAAGGGAACCCTCTTGCACTGTTGGTGGGAATGTAAATTGATACAGCCACTATGGAAATAAAGAAATAAAGGTTCCTTAAAAAACTAAAAATAGAACTACCATATGACCCAGCAATCCCACTCCTGGGCATATACCCTGAGAAAACCATAATTCAAAAAGAGTCATGTACCACAATGTTCATTGCAGCACTATTTACAATAGCTAGGACATGGAAGCAACCTAAGTGTGCATCGCCAGGTGAATGGATAAAGAAGTGGCACATATATACAATGGAATATTACTCAGCCATAAGAAGAAAGTAAATTGAGTTATTTGTAATGAGGTGGATGGACTTTGAGTCTGTCATACCGAGTGAAGTAAGTCAGAAAGAGAAAACCAAATACCGTATGCTAACACATATATATGCAATCTAAAAAAAAAAAAAAATAGCCATGAAGAACCTAGGGGCAAGATGGGAATAAAAATGCAGACCTACTAGAGAATGGACTTGAGGTCATGGGCAGGGGGAAGGGTAAACTGTGACAACGTGAGAGAGTGGCATGGATACATATACACTACCAAATGTAAAACAGATAGATAATGGGAGGTGGCAGCATGGCACAGGGAGATCAGCTTGGTGCTTTGTGACCACCTAGAGGGGTGGGATATGGAGGAGGGGAGGGGGGGGAGATGCAAGAAGTAGGAGATATGGGGATGTATGTATATGTATGGCTGATTCACTTTGTTGTAGGTCAGAAGCTAACACACCATTGTAAAGCAATTATACTCCAATAAAAATGTTAAAAAAAATTTTTAATAAAATAAAATGTATCCAAAGACATGTGGCCCAAATAAATTTTGTATTAATATTAATTAATAGATTAAAGATAAAGCATAAAGCAAATTTTGGAAGTAATGGCAGTTTGTTTATGTTTTTATTATTTTACCCTTGTTTTTCTCCATTAGTACATGATATCATTTATGTCTCCCTTTTAAAAAGTCTCTTGCTCCTTACCTCTCGTCTTCCTTCTGTTTGTGTGTGTGTATGTGTGTGTGTATTTATATCTGCATTTCCTTCTAGGATCATATTTTTCTTAAGGGCTTTTGAAAACATTTTGGTAATCTAGTAAGTTGAGACTTCTTTACGTACTGAAATGTTAATAATAAAATCAAAATAGTTACATTACATAATGGAAAATCATTCTTCCTACAATATCTAAACTTCAGGCAATACGATGATACCTAAGAATTAAAACACCTTTCCTTAGAATTTTTCATAGTCATTTAAAAAATAAGTATACAGTTTACACTGTTACTTATAGGTATTATCAAAGAAATGAAGTTTTATTATAACAAAGAAATTGGTTAAATATGACCAACTTCAGAGTTCTGAAAAATTAAAAGTGGAATTATATATTGGTATTCTGTTAAATTTGATATTCTGAATAATTGAGCATTCCCACATGTATTCTTGATGGAGTTCCAAATCTCAAAAAATAATAAAATAAATCACTAAAACTATAATGAATACTCTTTAATTATTAATGAGGCACTTTGATGATTAGTCATACTAAACATCAATTAGCTTTTCTCTTGTATGCTCATGTTTCCTGATTCTTTTTTAATTTTGATTGTTTCTATTTCAGACAAACAGGAGGTTACTGTAACAGCAATTCACAAAAAGGTTCGCAGGGTGTCTACTTTTTAAGTAACATTAACTGCAGTATTTCTAAAAAAGGGAGGGGCCTCCTTAACAATGCTACAGGAGGAAAGGAGGAGATGTTGAGGTTAATTGGAAGAAAAGATTTTTTCTAACAAATGAAAGAAATGTCAAATGTCATAGCAGTTCAAACTGTCATTTTTTTTAAAATTTGCACTTCTGTATATCATTTTTGGAAACTTCTAAAATGTCTTTCTTTCCTAAGATATTCTGGCTGGCATTCAGCATATTTTATTTTTATGTTATCTCATGTGACTTTTGGTTAAGAGACACTTCAGGGTATTTTTCATAAAATGTGTTCAGTTTAGAGCCTCGGGTTTATTTTATTTTTTACACTAATGCGGCATTATCTTTGCTTGCCTTACAAGAACAAAGATATATCAAAAGAGTAAAGCTTCCCAAGGTCATTGGCCTGTGTCTTTCCGACTCCTAAACTAGGTATTCATTTTTCTTAGTTTCTTGTCAGTGCGCCGTGATACCCTTCACATCTGTCTGTGCCTTTGCTTTTATTAGCAGAAAATACAGCTATAGCTCTAGTGTCATGTGTACTATAAAGACAGGATTTTCAAGAGATTTGACAACTCTCATATTTCCCAAAGTATTTTCAGTGTAACACAGAAACAGTTTATTACTGTTAAGTAGAGACTGTCTCTCCAGCTTGAATAATGAAGTTCTCCAGGTCAATATTTTATACAATGATACATTTAAGGAAGCATTCCTCTTCAACTTGGCACTAGAACAATGACTGTCATAACACAGATCTATGTATTATCAATCTCACACGCCACCATAATCAATCTAATTCACAGTGCAGGGAAAGTATAATATGTTACTGAGTTAAACCAGGAATTCTCTTCAACCAAAATGTTTATAAAGGAGCATAAAACAATTATTTACAGACATGAACTCCTACTCTACAGCATGGAATAAATTTAACCTTCTGTGAAGAGTGCTTACAGCTGCAGGTGATTTACCTGTGTTGCTGAGAAAGGCCTTTCAGTTCTTAAAGCCTCAAGGCTGAGCTTCACAAATCCATTCAGAGTCATGAGATGGGAGAAAGAGGCAGATAGGCATTAAAAAAGTCTGGCTCTTGAATCCGACAACACACACACACACACACACACACACACACACACACACACACACAAAAGCACAAAGTGGGCTTTATGGAATTATTAAAAATCAAAACCCTGCCTGTCTTTTGTTTGAAAATTTCATGACCAGAGACCATTTCTATGGGAGAACTGTTTCCTTGCTGGTCAGATAACAGTGGGTTTTGGCATGGAATAAATTCACAAACTTTTCATATCAGTCTAAAGAAGTCAAAGTGTACATCTGCATCGATCCTCTTGGCAGCAAAAACAAGTCCCTTTGAAGCTTTAAGTTTGTACCAACACCTGTTAAGACTCTGCCTGCCCTCGATTCCATTTTGTATCTAGCATCATTGCAAGTTTACTCCAATTGAAGATGTTTCCATAGAATAAAGAAAATGTACCTTGGGCCAGAGATATACATCTATTTTTTCTTTCTCATCTTTTTCTTCTCCTCGTATCCTCTGCCCCTGTTGCTCTGAGTGAGGAAAATCTCACTGGGTAAGTCTTCTCATCACTATGGATTGGTGAGTAATTCATTCCAAAGGGAAAACCATTTTGATTTATACTTTGACCTGCATTATCCACTGAAGCTTTATGCATTATCAAGCTGACTCCTGTATATATTTTTCAATTGGTTCAGAACCAATAGGAGGAAAAGCATGATTGGCACCCCAGAACAGAGCACAATAAACATGCTCATCATTTTTCATCACTTTTGACTTCTCATGGCAGATCGTATCATACCGAGATGGATACACCTATATATATTCTGTCCCACAAGTTTTTCTTTAATGTGACCGTAATACAACTCCATCAAGAGACAGGGCTTCCCTGGTGGCGCAGTGGTTGAGAGTCCGCCTGCCGATGCAGGAGACATGGGCTCGTGCCCCGGTCCGGGAAGATCCCACATGCCGCGGAGCGGCTGGGCCCGTGAGCCATGGCCACTGAGTCTGGGCGTCTGGAGCCTGTACTCTGCAACGGGAGAAGCCACAACAGTGAGAGGCCCGCGTACCACAAAAAAAAAAAAAAAGATATAATCCACGTTCTTTCCTCTTGAACTTGGTGCATCTTTGTAACTGCCTTAAATAGAAGTTGGTGAAAGTAACTCTCAAATTTCTGTGACTATATTATACCAGGTACAATGACTTCTGCCTGGTTCTCTTTCTCTGTCTTTCTGGACTTGGCCAACATGTTGTGTGGAAGGCTAGACCATATGTAGACATCATGTTAAAGTGTTCCAGGGAACAGTTTCAGCTAAGTCCCCAGCTGATAGCCAGCGTCAACCACCATACATGTTAATGGCATGACTTCAGATTATTTTAGCACTCAACTTTCAACTTTTCCAGTTGAAGCCCAAAATGTCATGAAAGAGACAAGCTATCTCCATTATGCCTTACACACATTTCTGGCACAGAAATCATGAGAGATAATAAATTATTTTGTTTTAAACCACTAAATTTGGGGGGGTTTATTACACAGCAGCAGATAACTAACATAGCCTTCCACATCTTTTAATCTCTTATCTTTCAAAATTGTGTTTGCAAACTGCTACACTAGGCTCTGTATGCTGTCATTCTCTCAACCCTGGAACTCTGTCCCCTGCCAAAACCCTTCTTAACAGTGACCCTCTCAGTGTCAAAGGAAACTGTCTCTTTTCCTGTATTTTCCCATTACAATGTCTACAGAAACCTTAGCGAAGTAATTATGTGCTTCAAGATATACTGGTTTGGGACCTGAGAAAATAAACGTGTGCCTCAGATGCCTCCAGAATGATCTTGTCTATAAAAACGCCTTAGGCCAAGTGACCTTGTCCAGAGCATGATGTGTAACTTGCCAGAGCAGAGGCCTGGAGGATTTAGTGAGTCCATGAGGAGGACCTCTTTCTGCCCTGCCTGCTCTGAGCACTAGAAGCCGGAATATAATCATCACTGCATATCATCAAGTCCACATACTATTCAAATCAATATCCAAAAAGGGGTTTTTTGACTCAAGACTTTCCATAGAGATCTTAATAACTGCACTGATACTAGTAAACGAGGACATTGCTATAAAGTTTATTCTAACAATTGTATTCAAGTATTACAAATACCATAAAGTGATAATTTACAGTTCTTTTAGTCATGGAATTACTTCTTCAAGTAGAATTTTTTAATGGTGAGCTCCATACATAAAACAGATGAATGGCTCAGCTTTGAAGGGACACTTGGAAACCCAAATCCCCAGCAGCTCTGCCCTATTCTATTTCCCACTGCAGAAGTCAGTCCCAAGGAATTGCTCCAGAAATCCTACTGTGATCCAGGGGAGCAAAGTTTGTGAACCAATATTGTCATTCTTTAACTCCTCTTTAATATGAAACCAATTTTGAAACTAGTAAAAAAAAAAAAATTCCTGTTTGTTATGACAGGGGAATATTGTTTACAGGATCTAGGTGGGATTTCTCATAGGTTCTTTAGATTCTACCATTTCTGTGTAACTGAAGAACTCACATGCTAACAGAAAGGGCCTTATCATTAATTTCACAGACCTCTGTTTCTGTAATTGTTCCAAGTAAAAAATTCAAAATGACTTATCTGTATAACTAAGAATATTTTGCTTTTTCCTTCAGCAAGCTCTATAAGAAATGCCTGATGATTAATTATTATTGGGGGAAATTACTTGATCCTGTGTATATTTGACTGATTCCACTTATTTGTCCCAGTTTCTAATCATTCTTCTAAGTTCCACCGATTCCATCTCCTCAAATTTACCATCTCTGTCTAACTCCTACACACACTGCTATATTCTATTCATGACCTCAGACCGAGTTTTTACCTCTTAGCTCACCTCCATGTTTTCTGTTCCCTTCCCTTTCTACTTTTTAAATACTGATGACAGAATAATTTCCAAAATCATTATGACCTCTCCTGTTCAGGTATTTGCACGCACCCTCTCACTGGGGAAAGATCTTTGCTTGATTGGCAAAGTTTTCCAGCCTCTGATATTCGCGTGCAGTTTTGTGGGTTTTTTTGGGTTTTCTTGGTTTTTTTTTTTGCTGTACTCGGGCTTCTCACTGTTGTGGCCTCTCCCGTTGCGGAGCACAGGCTCCGGACGCGCAGGCTCAGCGGCCATGGCTCACAGTCCCAGCCGCTCCACAGCATGTGGGATCTTCCCGGACCGGGGCACAAACCCGTGTCCCCCGCAGCGGCAGGCGGACCCTCAACCACTGCGCCACCAGGGAAGCCCTCGTGTGCAGTTTTTATCATGACTCTTCACAAACTCTATACACCAACACCAATATCATTCGGCTCACCTAAAAGGATTTGATGATGCTTAGAGAAACTCAATGGCTAAAAGAAAAAAGTAACTAGATGAAGAAAGCAGGGTGACGAATGCATAAGAATTGTAAAATAAATAGGAATTTTATTCAAAAAAGATATATAGTATCAAGTCCCATTGAATTTTCAAATCAGAATAAAAATGGAAACATGATCATTGTTAATATTCATAGCATCCATATATTAAAATTAGATTTGAGTTCAGGGTATTATATATACACATTTCTGTTTCACTGCTTTTTGGAAAAATGGCCATTATTCCATGGTAGTAATAAAAGTAGTTTTAGCAGCTGCAGAAATGCTATTTATTATATACCCAGCAGTGTGTTTATATTACTTACTAATCACACCTACTCAGGGCGTAAGTCCAACTTCTACTATCTTTGATAGGGAAACTGAGGTGAAGAAAATTTAATTAACCTACCCTATGGACCCACAGCTTCTTAGTGGCATTGAGGCACTAAGCTAATTCAGAGCTAACATTCCCAACCATTATTCCAAGCTGCATTCAAAGGCTCTCATGGGTATCTGTTGAAATAGTGGACAAGTGAAATTTATGTACACTTCCTCCAGCTCTCTCACAGAAATGTGGTGGGGAACACTAAAGGATACTACAGGGAAGGATACATGTCTCAGGTTTGTGTCCATTTTACCCTCTCATTCACCACTCATTCTTTTTGTACCCTGTTCTTGGCCTATCACTGTGACTCCTTTGTCTGTCTCTGAATATGTTTGGGAAATCTGGGGAACTATATGAACTGTTAGGGGTATGGTTTGTGCTAACCTGCTGATCTCGCCCTGCCTCCGTGTTCTACTCTGCTAAACACCCTCGTGTACTGAACTCTGATAAGAGGTCCTCCTATATATGGGCATCCTCAGCCATATCCAACAACCCTGCCCAGGCCCTACACTTAGGCTTTCTCCATCTTTTTCCCAAGCCTGTCAGTTATGATGAGTGTTTATACCCCTGCCACTACAAGCCGCCTCCCTAAAGCCCTCATACACCCACATACCTGTGGAGATCTGAGGAGGCAGGAGATGGGTTGTTTTCGCCCAACCCACAATATCCAACCCTAATTCTCTTTAAGAAAAGTTTCCTAATAAATTTAAACTCTTTCATGTCTTGAGTTTGGTGATCATGTTAAGAAGAAAGCCAAATTTTGATCACCTTTCTACTAAGAAAAAGAATAAATCACTTCCAAATATGTGAAATTTCACCAATGTTCCATGCTCTTATATCCAAAGTCCCCAAGGACACAAAAGATATTGAGATATTTTCTCCCCATTCTACTCTTCTAATTTACAGAAGTTTCTATTTGCTCAGGTTCTGATTTTCTACATGAATTGTATCTAAGTTTCATAATATCTGTGACAGAGCCCTGATACTACATGTGAGCAGGCTATGTGTTTTAACATAATTTTGTGGCTTCTTTCCATGAAGACTTAAAGTGCAATTAAAAGGCATGCAAGATGTGGGTATTTAAAATAAGAAAGAAATCACTTAAAAGCATATGTGTTTATATTAAAGTAATAATACTGTATAACTTCATATGTAAGATACTGATCTTGTTGAGAATTTGCTATGATGCTCAATATCTGGGTTTAGTGTCAAAAGCTCAACAGTGAAGCTCTGGAGAAGGCTTCTTAGGTGAAAGGAAACACTGAAATAAAATCATATTTCCCATCTTTAGTTTTATAAGTGTGTTTCTACAAAAGGATGTAGTAACTGCTTCTTAGGAGGGGTTATTTTGGTTTTGGAGAAGATATATTAATAAGAGAATTGTACTTAATGAAAATATAATGAGAGTGAGGTAATAAAAATATACTCAGAGGAAAATGAAACTAAATATTATAAAGTGTGATTGAATATAACCCTAAACATTATCTGAACCAATATAAATTAATTTCATATAAAGCATGTAAAATATATAAAATAATTATACTTTAATTCAGGGACCTCATTAAGAACATAATATTGTTGTATTAATAGACACTGTTAAATGTCTATCAAAAAGTTTCAGGTTTACTGGTCAGGATATTCTAGTGTATGCTGTAGTCAAAACAATCCCCAAATCTCAGTGGCACATTATAAGGAGTTTATTTCTCAGTCACATAAATTCCACTGTGGGTACAGGTAGCTCTTCAGGGCTGCAGCTAGTATTCTAGACTTCTCTAAACTTATGGCATCCCCTATATGAATGTATCATTCCAACTCAAATTTTATTGGTCAAAGCAAGCCCCATGACCACATAGAACTCCAGGGATACAGAGAAGTACAGTTCTTTCTGTGTCTAGAAAGTTATTTTGGTGAATAACTGTAACAGTGACCACGAAAGTCAACTGGATTTTCATAATCGCTGACAAATGCCCTCTGTCTGTTTGCAAAATCAAATTGTCATCAGGTTACTTTGTGAATGTAAGATGAGAACAAGGGTGGTTAAATTATTTTCTTCTCTTATGCCATCAAGTAATTATGTCTATACTAGTATAATGCAACAGAGACAAAATATTAATTATAAATAATATCTGAGTTTATAAACAGCTTCTAAAAATGTTAAGTGAGTTGGATTAACCAGTCAAAATATATTACCTGAGAACCCATAAGGAAGTTACCAGTGTTTAACATACTTAGGGCATGGACAAAACCAAAAAATAAGCTATTGTCAGACATAAATAAAAAGCTAGGCACATATTATATATTATGTTAGAAATGGGTTGACCACAAAATTGTAGAAATCAATCTGACCAACTCCTTCATTTGAACAAAATGTTATATAATTAATTAAAGGAAACTCTATGATAATGAGTTAAGTGAAATACAAAAAGTTCATATGTAACACATATGCATATGTAACACAAAAAGTGCATATGTAACACATAGAATTGCTTTATATCAAGGTCACTGAAGTAAGTTGGCACAACTCGTTAGCCAGGAGTCTGTAGGGTAAACCAGAGACTTCCATATCTGTCCTGATCCAGCTATACCTTTGTGCTACCTGGCGGCTGTCCACACAGATGGCCAAGAGGCACATGAAAAGATTCTCAACATCACTAATTATTATAGAAATGCAAATCAAAACTACAATGAGGTATCACTGAATGGCCATCATCAAAAAAATCTACAAACATTAAATGCTGGAGAGGGTGTGGAGAAAAGGGAACATTCTTGCACTGTTGGTGGGAATGTAAATCAATACAACCACTATGGAGAAAAGTATGGAGGTTCCTTAAAAACCTAAAAATAGAACTACCATATGACTTAGCAATCCCACTACTGGGCATATACGCTGAGAAAATGATAATTCAAAAATACACATGTACCCAAGAAGATGTGGTACATATATATAATGGAATATTACTCAGCCATAAAAAGGAATAAAATTGGGTCATTTGTAGAGATGTGGATGGACCTACAGTCTGTCATACAGAGTGAAGTAAGTCAGAAAGAGAAAAACAAATATCGTATATTAACGCATATATGTGGAATCTAGAAAAATGGTACAGGTGAACATATTTGCAGGGCAGGAATAGAGACGCAGATGTAGAGAATGGACATGTGGACACATGGGGAGGGTGGGATGAACTGGAAGATTAGGGTTGACATATATACACTACCATGTGTAAAATAGATAGCTAGTGGGAACCTGCTGTATAGCACAGGGAGCTCAGCTCAGTGCTCTGTGATGACCTAGATGGGTGGGAGGGAGGTCAAAGAGGGAAGGGATATATGTATACATATAGCTGATTTACTTTGTTGTACAACGGAAACTAACACAGCATTGTAAAACAACCATACTCCAATTAAAAAAAAAAGGATTTATAGGGATGAAGCAAACCCTGTGGTTCTGTGACTTCTAGCACAGTGGCCATCATTTTAGTAAATCTTTTAGCTAGTAGATGTGCATTTTCTAAGGCTGTGGAGTTTGAGTCAGGAGAATACTAGGGTTAAGGGAAACTGGCATTCGATTTCTCCTTCCCCCCAAAGGGGACTGCCTGCTGTTTCCTCATCCAGCCTAACTTTCCATATACTCCCTTCCCACGTCCAACAGTTTAAAAATTTACCCTACTCTGATTCGACAACAGGGCTGGATGGGTAATGGTAGCCTGTAGAAAATCGAATCATATGTATCTAAATTTCCAACGTTGCTGTATTTATATTTTAAATTCAAGCAATTCTGAAAGTTCTAAAGTAAAAGAGTAAAAGTCTATCTCTTAACTCCATCCTTATCCCACCCTCCAGACAAAATACTTTATTCTACAAATTCAAATATGGTGACATACACAATCTGGACATACCATTCAAAGTCATAATACTTTTTAATAGAAGTATTAAGAGAACATTATCTGTTACCTTTGTATAGTACAATACTAAAGAGAGTGGGTATTTTGCTTTCACTTTGCAACTATGATACAAAAACTAGATATAAACACAAAACCAAAGTTTGGAAAATTTGATATTAATCAAATTAGTGATAATCACCATTTAATTTAGAAGGAAAATACCTTAATAAAATACATTTGGAGACCTGGATTTCCATTTTATGTCCTAAAATAAATTGCCAATTCTTTATTATACTTTGATCTTTAATATTTTTTAAGCTGATGAAACATTTTCTACTACAGAAATGTTATTAACTTACCAACTCAATGGGGCTTAATCATGAATAATTTTTAACATTCTTAAAGTTGTACACCACCCATAGGAGTTTCCATTGAATCAGTTCCCACAGCTCAACCAGTGCTTTTATAAGTATATCCAGCTTTAAGCAATTATTGCAATTTTAGAAACCACAGGCATTTTGATTTTTCTCCTGATGAATTAATTTAGTTCTAGTAATTGGTCATGGCCTTTGTTCAGAAGTTCCAATTCAGTAACCCAGTATTAAAACTTGATTCTTCTTCTCTTGTCCACTCTGCATTATTGATTCTATATTACATAAAGATTAATCTTCCAATCCCAACACAGTCATGTCATTTCACCACTAAACTCATTTCAGTGGCTACGCTTCACATATGTTTAAATTCCATTTTCTTCCTCATTGTCTATAAGGTGTTTGCCCACTCATCAACTTCATTTAGTCCCATTTCCCCTCTGTTCACTAGGCTGTAGCCACAATGGTAAATTTTTAGAAGAAAGTATATGGGAAACATCAATATACTGTACTGCATTGAACAGATATTTTCTAAACGGTACTCCAGTGACTAGATACAGCTCTTGTCGCTTCAAAAGCTACACACCTTATTCTTCACTGTTTACTACTTGAAGAATCAGCAGCAACTTAATACTAGGCATTACAGCATCCTATATTTTAGTCATTTTTATGTTATTTCTAGAGGCATCTGCCATAGTGTTTAAGTGGAAATTGATTCAGTTTCTGCTGTACAGCTTACACTATAAGTGTATGTAGGCATCCATTTAAGATCAAGAAGGAATTTAAAATTTCCATTTCTGAGATGATATGCTCTTAAAATTTAGAGTTCACAGATATAAGGCTCTACAGATAGAATTAATTTGAATTCTATGAAACTAGAAGTCTATACCATAATTTTGTAATTAATTATTCATATATGTTCACCTTAACTATTTAAACCAATTTACTTGTTAACTCTATATACTTTTAACAATGTTCTTTATGCTAGAGAGAGCTATAACACAGAAATATTCTTAGCTTTTACTCTAGATTCTCCTCGGGGCCTCAAGAGATTTAATGTGTCAGTCTAGCTCTTGTAAATGCCCTAGCTACAGCTCTTTTTATTATGTTCTCATATAATCCTCTCATGTCAAGGGTCTTCACTCGTTTGGAGCATACTTTTGGGCTTATACAGAGACTCTGCAGACTCAGCATATTTCCGTATTGTGTCTTTGAGACCTATTATTGGAGAGACTTGAATAACTGACACAAAACAGCCATTAGATGACACACAGAGGATTTGATGAACTGATACGATATCCTCCCAAGCAAATTTTAAAAATCAGAATTCAAACTCTCCTTGTAAGTAACAAAATTAGACAAACTTATTTTCTTCTTGTTCTTCTTTTTAATACTTTTGCTATTTCACATCTTTGTTTGATTTCAAGAGGTCATAATAAAACCTGAGTTGTGGCATTTTCTAACATGATTCAAATCTATTTGTTCATGACATAATTGTATATGTATAAAATCCAAAAGAATTATTATAAAGCAAAACCAAACCAAAACACTATTGATCTAATAAGTGAATTCAGCAAAGTCTCAGTATAAAGGGTTGACATAAAAAAGTACATATGCATACAACATACAGTAGCAACACACAAATAGAAAATAAAATTTCAACATTAATGCTGGAGTTTGCAAAAATTAAGACTGTTTATGAAAATAAACTGTTAAAATAAATTAAAATAAATTAAATTAAATTAAAAAATAAATTAAAACTGTTAAAATAAACTGTTAAAATAAATTTAATTTAAAATTAAATTTTATAACTTTATAAAATAAAATGCTACTTACTAATAAAAAGAAACACAATTCTCATCAATATTAAACATGGAAGAATTGCAAAGGCCTTATGTTGAACCACAAAGGCCAGATCTATGTATCATGTGATTCCATTCAGGTGAAGGTTAAGAACTTATAAAACTGACCTACGGAGACTGAAAACATAGTTGTTACCTCTAAGAGGGATAGAGAGAGTATGAGGGAACTTTCTAGAATTAATAGCCACTGCACACACGTGTAGCCAATACTTTAGAGAAGATGATCACCTTCATCGACCATCACAGAATCAACCGCAAATTGATCACACAAACCAATACTAGTATGCACCAACCCAAATGTCTAAAATAAAAACTGCAGTCACCAGTGCAGTTACTAATGCTGAAGAGTCAGGATTAACTGGAACACGCATATACTCCTGCTGGGATTGTAAACTGGTATGACCACTTTGGAAAATGCTTTAGCAATATGTGATAGAGCTAAATATGTGCATATGTTATGAACCAGCAATTCCACTCCTAGATATTTACTCCAGAGAAATTCACACATCTGTTTGCCAGGAAACATACAGAAGAATATTCACAGCAGCACTATTTATAGTAACTCTTAATAGAAACAACATAAATGTTCTATAACAATATAGTGGGTCAATGATATAATATCTGTATGATGAATTTCTATACAGCAATAAAAATGAACAAATCACAACTACATGCATCAACATGCTTGAATCACATAAATACAGTGTCAAGTAAAAGGATCCAGGCAGAAAAACAGTTCATACTCTATGATGCCATTTATATAAAGTTTAAGAATAGACTAAACTCTTCTATGGTGTTAGGATAATGATTATCTTTTGAGGGCAGGAAGAACAAGAAGTGGTATAAGGGAGCCTCTGAGGTGCTGATAATGTTCTAAGTACTGCTTACATGGTAGGTTCACTTTAATGAAACTCGTCACTTCTGGTTCTGACATGTGCTATCTTCTCTACTTATTTTACACTTAAAATATTTATGAAAGAACTTTTGTTCATCAAAAGATACCATTGAGAAATTGAAAAGAAAGAACGAGAGAATATATTTGCAGTGCATGAAACAGATCTATTGTATCAGGGAAAGTTTATTGATGGTTCCCTATGAGTTACTAAATGGCTGCCTTAACATCCATCATCTCAGATAATCTTCACAGCAACCGCATGATTAACCCCATTTTACTGAGGAAAGTAAGGCTTAGAAGGTTTGAGTGATTTTCCTCAGGTCACAAACACAGGCTGACTTCAAACCCATGCTCTCAAGTTCATAAGTCATACAGTAAACTGCTGGAAGGATTTGCCCAGCCATTCTTCAAGCCATAATTATATATCTATTTTTCTTCAGATTGTATAATATAAAGAATTAAGATAGATCTTAGAATGTACATATGTACATACAGGTAATATACTTCCTGAACTACTGTACAAAGAGAAGCAATAGGGTATATCAGAGCACAAGTTCTGGAGTAAGAAGGACTCCTGGGTCCATCAATCACTGTCTGGTCTTGGGAAGTAACTGCTCTGAACCTTGGTCTCCTCCTTGGTAAAATGGTAGTACTTTCATAGGTATCTAGAACAGTGCTTGGCCCTATGGAATGAATGAGTACTCTTTTAACATGACAAAGTGGTAAGTACTTATAATGAATATATCTTTTTAAGATTCTATGTAGAGAATTTATCTATCTATCTTTTGGCTGGGTTGGGTCTTCATTGCTGCGCGCAGGCTTTCTCTAGTTGCAGCGAGCGGGGGCCACTCTTCATTATGGTGCGCGAGCTTCTCATTGTGGTGGCTTCTCGTTGCAGAGCACGGGCTCTAGGTGTGCGGGCCTCAGTAGTTGCAGCATGCAGGCTCAGTAGTTGTGGTGCGTGGGCTCAGTAGTTGTGGCTCGTGGGCTCTAGAGCACAGGCTCAGTAGTTGTGGCACAAGGGCTTAGTTGCTGCATGGCATGTGGGATCTTCCCAGACTAGGGATTGAACCCATATCCCCTGCATTGGCAGGCAGATTCTTAACCACTGTGCTACCAGGGAAGTCCCCTGAATATTCTTTTAAATGTGTTTAAAAGTATGAAATATTATCACGTGCAGTCTAGTGTGTTGCACAATTTAAGTTGAAGCTGAGTAATAGTTTTGTGTTTCAATATATTTTATAATGTTCAGAACAGGTCTACTGTATAATAATAAATGGAATCCATCATGTATAAGAAAAAGTAACTAGTGGAAATATAACAAAATCTATTTTTATGAAAAGATTATATGTTTAGCATAATAGTTTTAGATATATTTTAATTTCAAAATAAATATAAAACATGAATAAATAAAAGTTTAATAGCAATTTGTTACTCCTTTGACTTAATACCAGAAGGTAAGTCAAAAAGTGTCTGTCCATTTTCACAGTATTTGAGATTTTTAAATCTATATATATATGTGTGTGTGTGTTTTCAACCTTTAAAACTCCAATTTTTGGAAAGTAATTCAGGCCATCACTTATTTCATTTCTGGAATCTGATATTAGTATAGCAAATTTGGACATGTTATTCCTTTCCAAATGAATTAAAGCACATATTTGTATAACTACTTTTGAACTCATTTGCAGAGAATTATTCAAAGTGTTTATTCAAATGAATTATAATGCCAATTTTTAAAAAAGCCAAGTTTTTGATCCAATATTTTCTAGTGAGATGACATAGCCATTTTCTCTCAAATGATATTAACAAATTGGTGTCTCTCATAAGTAAAAATCATCTCTTGGTGTATTATACCAACATTGTCATCTGATCTCCCTATAGTACACCAGACCTCTTATATTCACCAAGCAGTCTTAAACTTACTGTGACTTAAATCAAGAAGATTGTATAATTCATGATGATCATTGCCATATCCATGACTTGCTCCATTTTTAATATTTTAGCACCGCCCCCCCTGCAAAAAATGTTCCTGGAGAATAATGCAATAAAGAGAACTATGTTCAAAATAGTGTCACCTTGAATTTATCTTTTATAATCAGACCAGCCTCAATAGCAACCAATGAAAAGAAATCATCTTTTGTGGTTTTGACTTATTTACATTAACTTTTCAAGACATTTCTTAACATATAAAAATAATTTTTTATTGTATTCAGAGACACTCGATCAAAAATGTCTTTAATCACATTGTTGTTGGTTGAATCATGCAGCCCCATATTCATATGTTGAAATAATATAGGGCTACATACCATAACCACCAGTTCCTCAGACTGTGGCCTTATTTGGGAAAAGGGTCACTGCAGATGTAATTAGTTAAAATGACGTAATACTAGAGTAGGGTGAGCCTCCAATCCAATATGACTGATAACCTAATACTGTAGAAAACTTTGATGTAGAGGCACGCACACAAGGAGAACACTGTGTAAATACTGGAGATACACTGCCACAAGCCAAGGAAATACCAGAGGTTAGGAGAAAGATCTGGAATAGATTCTTCCCTAGTACCTTCAAAAAGAAGCATGGCCCACTGACACCTTGATCTTAGACTTTTGGCCTCCAGAACTATGATACAGTACCTTTCTGTTGTTTAACCTACTCAGTTTCAGATACTCTAACAGCCCTAGCAAACTAATATATATACTTTTTATATAATATATACTTTTTAAGACCATTAGTAAAATTAAGTGACAGGAATTAACTGAAATGGTAGGCACCTACAAATTATTTCTCTTTTCACTTAACTTCTAAGTTCAGCTGCATATGCAAGACTAAATGAAACAATACTACTAATTAGACTATCTTTGGAAATGCTTCTTTCTGTTTGGAACATGTAATTCTTACATTGCTAAGTAGACAATATTTGTTAAACTTTCCATCTGAAAATTATGGTATGAGGTTTATATTTTTAGTTGTTAAATAGTTTTGCTTCATAATACTGTCATTATTTCATTTTCATTCCCCAAAACAGACTACTGAAATCTTATTTATTCAATTTCACTGAAGTTTTTTTTTTTTGCGGTACACAGGCCTCTCACTGTTGTGGCCTCTCCCATTGCAGAGCACAGGCTCCGGACGCGCAGGCTCAGCAGCCATGGCTCACGGGTCTAGCCGCTCCGCGGCAAGTGGGATCTTCCCGGACTGGGGCACGAACCCATGTCCCCTGCATCAGCAGGCGGACTCTCAACCACTGTGCCACCAGGGAAGCCCTTCACTGAAGTTTTTATCATATATCTTTTCTGAAGTGTACTTAGAGTTCTTACTACAGATTTTTTTCACAATGACATATTTTCAATAAAGGTACACTCTACACATTAAACAGATACCAGTAATCTATACCCCCATCAAGAAAACATTTACTCCAATTTTCCTTGAATCATGTAGCCTATTGGACGATCTATTATATGTCAATTTCTAAATAAAAGTTTTAAGTTCTTTTAAGAAAGAATGCAATGTAATAACAAACAATGCCCAGCCCCAGTGTTGGGAGACAATAGGATGTAATGGAGCTTCCTGAGGTCATGTCCTGTATACAGGGGGTGTCAGCCATTCATTTCCGGTGACATCCTCCTAGCATGTTGCCATATCTGCCAATTTTAAATGATAGTAATTTTAAGAAAACACAGTAGAGATTTAAACAGGAAGCATGTGTTTGGTTCATTTATGCCTTCTGGGATTCCAGTTAGACACTTTTGATCTGTGAGTGTCACTATGTACTCACAGAAACTTAGACTCAAAATAGCCAAGCTTTTGTTTGTTTGTCTTTGAGCCTGTGGCCTTCGTTCGTGGCCTCCCAGGCTGAGACATGACTCCTGATCAAAGCAGAAAAACCAGAGGTTGTGGACTCCAGGTTACATTCCCTGATTCCCCCACCCCAGACACCCTCCTGTGAGCCACATGTGTAGAAAGTGCTGGCCTGTGACGATCCTCTGGGAAAGGCCAAAGGGTGCAAAAGCCCCACCCCTGGATGAAGGCAGTAGGGAGAAGGAAGCTCATGTCTGGCAGAATATAGGCCTAGGTCCCCAGAAGACTGGGATGGAGGGAGAGCCTACTGCCACCACCATGGGGCCTGGGGAAATTCCATGCACTCCTGGGCTCATGGGAACTGGCAAAGGGAAGCTTCAGCATGGAGTTCTAGGAGGGTGTGACTGGGAGGGATGGGTCATTTCTGTACCCCTGTGAGGGTAGGTAGGCATGGAGGGAGAACTTAGGGATCTCAGAGGATGGGAGGCCCCTTCAGTGTCCATTGTTGCAGACCTGGACGCCCATCTGAGTGGCCATCTCAAATAACCCTTCTCCTTGGTCCTGACTGAGCACCAGAGATAGCTAATAGCACTGATCAGGCATGCCATGTCCCAGCCTTCCTCAGAACCAGCTGACTTTGCTCTGCCTTAGCCAGCTCTCTCCTGATATGTCTGTCCTGCCTTAGGTCCTTCTTCTCCACGAGGGCACATTGGGGCATAATTATTCTTTAAACTAGATCCTTTTTTTTTGTAATTTTTGCCTCATCATCATTTCACCTAGACATCCAAGAGCAGAAATCTTGCCATCATAGACTTACACATCCAAAGCAGTACTTCTGTTTTTACTTTTTCAAAACCTTAAACCTATCCTTCTCCTTCAAATTCTACCTTTTTACAGATTATCATCATCAATGTTCTTTTCAAAGTTTTTTTTTAAAGTTCTATTAATAGATTTCCTCTCTAACACCAGAGTTCCCTTTCTGCAACAAAAAC
>NW_020185325.1:8756636-8806732 GCF_003031525.2 Neophocaena asiaeorientalis asiaeorientalis | reverse complement strand
TCCATTTATGCAACAAAAACTGTAATATATATATATATATATATATATATATATATATACACACATACACACACATGAATACTTTCAATCAGAGATATTTAAATTCCAAAATGGAAAAGTATAAAACAGAAAATTAAACCAATAAATAAATGAATACCAGTTGGTTACTTCTTTAAGTTGGTATCAAAAGTCTGACACTTTTTCATTTGCACTAAGATCTCAGTGTCAGGGATTATATTTTTCAAGATCTATAGCATTCCAGGCCCCTTGCAAAATGGTGACTGGGATACACTGGTGAAAAAAACTGGTAGGACTCTACCTTCTTAAACCTTATATTTTATTAGAATAAAATTTAGTTATATAGACAAAAAATGTGTATAATATTAAAATATATGGCCTAGTATATAAAAATCCAAATTCCTAAGACTTCTCGGTCTTTCATGGTTTTGTACCTGCTGCACCTTTTCAAAATTATTTTGTCTCACCCCAGACAAAATATGAGAGCAGAGTTTGAGCTATGAGCTACTACTATGAGCTCCTCGAGAGTAGCGTTTGCATCATTCTCCTTCATACCCTGACTTTCTTGCATAAGCCTGGGACATAATCAGTAATCACATGTTTTTTAATCAAAAATTATTACTCTTTATATTGTTCTTTACTTGATCACTTCTTTAACCTCTATAAATTCCTAAGGGGAAGAATTGTTCTTGTTCTCTCTCTCTCATATATATATTCTATTTCTCTAGAACTACTATTTCTATTGCTCTAGAATTACTGCTGAGTTTGTAGAGGAATCTTAACAGTATATGCTGGATGCCTGATCATTTTCAACATGCTGGACCAGGTTCCCCTGGAAAAAGGTAATAGTGCTTTTGTAAGATATATACATTCCTTCAATAGTCTCAGTACTCTGTACCCTACAGAGAAGTGTGCTAGAAGCTTCTGAAACTCATCACTTTTACCTATATAATTTTAAAAAGGCTGATAAAAATGATTTGTGGTTGTTTCAACAGTTACGTTGATTATGCTAAGAGACTAACCTGTAAAATGATGTAGAAAGTAAAGATAAAAGGAGATAAATAAAACAAATCATCCTTAAATGGTCAATTTTAATGTAGTCATACACTGAATAACTTACACATGGAAAGAATCTGATTTAGTTTTTGACTTGAATCATCTATTCCTTCATTCAAATGACTCTGTATACCCTAAGAATATAGGGTACTTTTTAACATTTCTTTAATACAAATAATTAACATTTCTTATTCCCAACTGAGAAATAAATTTGGCCATATATAAATCTGATAGTTTGATTGTATTATTAAGTAAAAAGTTTGAATGAGATCTAGGAATTATTAGGTCTGTCTCACACCCAATCTTACACTATTGTGGCTTATAAATTCCAGAAATATCTTAATCCCTGTGATAAATCAATTAACTAAAATCGGTACTGTACTTTGCCAGATAGATAGTGAATTGGCACCTACCTCCAGACAATGAATTATGACATAATACTATATAACATCTTTATATTTCATTTAAACACTGATATATAACATCAGTTTGTATAATGTAATAGACCTTTCAGAAATTATAAACTTAGGATAAGTGTGTACTAAAAGAAAATAATGGAAGATGGTGGAGAAGTAGGAGGAGGTGGAGTTTCTCTCTCTTCACAAATGCATCAAGAATACATCTACAGATGGAACAATTCTCACAGAGCACCAGCTAAACACTTGCAGAAGACCTTGGATGCCAGAAAGGACAGGAAAGATCTCCACATAACCAGGTAGGATGAAAGAAAAAAGAAGGGAAAAAGAAGAGGAGCGGAAGTGGGATGGAACCTGCACCCCTTGTGGGGAGCTGAGGAAGAGGAGAGGTTCCTGTATGTGGGGAAGGCAGCTCATCGATGGGGAAATCAGCTGGGACAGAAGGGGAGCATATGAGGCTCTTGGAAGAGGGTGAAACAGCCAATCTGTGGCAGAAAGGACAGAGTGAGACTTATGCGGATGGTATGTGTCACAGCCCTGCGTGTCCCAGACTGGGATGTGTGCCCACCGGTACTCACAAGGGCTGGGAGCTGGAACATGGGGACTGGAGAGCAAACCCGGGGAAAGGACTGCCATTGGCTGTGAGGAGACAGCCTGAGGGGTTGGAAGGAAGGAAATCTGCAACCAGGAATGCTTATGAAGGAAACTTGGTCTGCCATAGAAGCAAGGTACTGCTGTTGAGTGATACGCAGGGGGTGGAGCCACCATTGCAGCCTCTCTCTCCCCATGCACCACCCCTGCCCCCCAGGCACTAGGAAAGGGCCCTACCAGGTGGTCTTCTCACACCTGCTGCTGGGCACTAGGAAATGCCACCAGGGCCTGATCCTCTCATGACGGCTGCTGGGCTAGGAAAGGCTTCCATTAGGGCTGGATCTCTTGCATCCATGGCCGCTGGCTAACCTGTGCATGTCCTCACTGGTGGGACTGGATCTCTCATGGCCACTGCCCCACCCACCCCCACGTACTTGGTGCCACTGGGGATCCTGTGATCCTGGCAGCCATGACACCTCCATGCCCTGTCCTCACCAGAGCAGACCTGAGTGCTCCAGGGCAGCCTCAGGAGCAGACCCCTGTGGGTGGCCCACACCCAGAGGTGGGGCTAAAACAACAGCTGAGCCCCAGAGGTGGGGTGACTAGGGAAGAGGAACAAAAATTTTTCCGTGCAGCTACACAAGCTGCATATTAAATCCCCACAATCAGCATGCTAAACTCTGCATCTATGGAATATTTAAAGGGACAAAAAGTGTTCCCACAACTGAGAATGGTCTAGCCCTAGCAGCTGTGGACTTTGGGGACAAGTACATGTGGGAATTGGGTCAGGTCAGAGTCTGAGCTGCCCCTACAGTGACCACAATGGGTCCAGAGACCTACCCAAACATATTGGAGGGCCTCCTGGGGAGGCAGAGTTCAGCTGTGGCTCATGGCGGGGGCAAAGACACTGACAGCTGAGACCTCAGGAAAATATTATTATTACTATTGTTTTGTTTTCTTCTGTTGTTTTATTACTTTTTAGTTTTAATTTTAAAAGTTTTTTAATATATTTTTATTGTTTCATTTTTCTATTTTTACTTACCTTTCATTGCTTTGTGGTTTTTTCCTTTTATTCTTTGTTCTGTTTTTAATCTTTTTTTAAATATTTTTGTGCATTTTATGTTTTCTTTGCTTTTTTTTAGTTTGCATTCTACCTTGTCTCCTGTTTGTTTTGTTAGTTTTCATTTTAATTGTTTGATTTCATTTTTGGGTCCTATTATTTGTCTGGTGGTTCTCTTCTTTTTTGTTTTCCCTGTTTTTCTTTTTTTTTATGTATGTGTGTGTGTTTCTTTGTTACTTTTTGTTCTTGTTTGGTTTTGCTTTTACCATATGCCTTGGCTTTTATCCATCTGTTCATTTGTTTTCATTTTTTTTTTAATTGTTGCTGTTGCTGTTTGTTTGCTTTTGTCTTTGCTATTTCTCTTGGGTTTTGTTCGTCTGTTTGTTTTCTCCCCTGTCCCCTCCCTTTTTTTTTTTTTTTTTTGCCACACTGTGCAGCTTGCAGGGTCTTGGTTCCCCAGGCAGGGGTCGGGCCTGAGCCTCCAGGGTGGAAGCTCCGAGTCCAGGATGTTGAGCCACCAGAGAATTCCCAGCCCCAGGGAATATTAATTGGCAAGAGCTTTCCCAGAAGTCTCCATCTTGACTCCAAGACCTGGCTCCATCCAACTGCCTGCAGACTCCAATGCTGGACACCTCACACCAAAAAACAAGCAAGACAGGAACACAAACCCACCCATCAGCAGACAGGCTGCCTAAAGTCATACTAAGCTCACAGACACTCCAAAACACACCACCTGATGTGGTCCTGCCCATCAGAGGAACAAAGTCCAGCTCCACCCACCAGAATGAATGCCAGTCCCTCCCACCAGGGAGCCTACAAAATCCCTGGATCAACCTTGCCCACTGGGAGCAGACACCAGAAGCAAGAAGAACAATGACCCTGCAGCCTGAAGAAAGGAGACCTCAAACACAGTAAGTCAGACAAAATGAGAAGATAAATATGTTGCAGATGAAGGAGCAAGGTAAAAACCTACAAGGTCAAATAAATGAAGAGGAAATAGGCAATCTACCTGAAAAAGAATTCAGAGTGATGACAGTAAAGATGATCCAAAATCTCAGAAACAGAATGGAGGCACAGATCAAGAAAATACAAGATATGGTTAACAAGGACCTCAAAGAACTAAAGAAAAACAGAGATGAACAACATAATAACTGAAATTAAAAATACACTAGAAGGAATCAACAGCAGAAAAATGAAGACAGAAGAATGGATAAGTGAGATGGAAGACAGAATGGTGGAAATAACTGCCACAGAGCAGAATAAAGAAAAAAGAATGAAAAGAAATGAGGACAAACCCAGAGATGTCTGGGACAACACTAAATGCACCAACATTCTAATTGGGGGGTCCCAGAAGAAGGAGAGAAAGATAAAGGGTCTCAGAAAATATTTGAAGATATTATAACTGAAAACTTCCCTAACATCGGAAAGGAAACAGCCACGCAAGTCCAGGAAGCACAGAGAGTCCCATACAGAATAAACCCAAGGATAAACATGCCGAGACGCATATTAATCAAACTAATGAAAATTAAAGACAAAGAAAAATATTAAAACAGCAAGGGAGGGCTTCCCTGGTGGCGCAGTGGTTGCGAGTCCACCTGCCAATGCAGGGGATATGGGTTCGTGCCCCAGTCCGGGAATATCCCACGTGCCGCAGGGCGGCTGGGCCCATGAGCCATGGCTGCTGAGCCTGCGCGTCCAGAGCCTGTGCTCTGCAGCAGGAGGGCCACAGCGGTGGGAGGCCCACGTACTGCAAAAAAAAACAAACAAAAAAAACAGCAAGGGAAAAGCAACAAGTAACATGCAAGGGAATCCCTATAAGGTTATCAGCTGAGTTTTCAGCAGAAACTGTGCAGGCCAGAAGGGAGTGTCAGGATACATTTAATGTGATGAAAGGGAAAAACCTACAACCAAGATTACACTAGCCAGCAAAGATCTCATTCAGATTCAATGGAGAAATCAAAAGCTTTACAGACAAGCAAAAGTTAAGAGAATTCACACCACCAAACCAGCTGTACAACAACGCTAAAGGAACTTCTCTAGGTGGGAAACACAAGAGAAGAAGAAGAAAAAGACTTATAAAACAAGCCCAAAACTACAAAGGAAATGGTAATAGGAACATACATATGGATAATTACCTTAAATGTAAATGCATTAAATGCTCTAACCAAAAGACACAGACTAGTTGCATGGATACAAAAACAAGAACTGTAATATGCTGTCTACAAGAGACTCACTTCAGACCTAGGGACACACAGAGACTGAAAGTGAGGGGATGGAAAAAGATATTCCATGCAAATGGAAATCAAAAGAAAGTTGGAGTAGCAATTCTCATATCAGACAAAATAGACTTTAAAATAAAGACTGTTACAAGAGACAAGACACTACATAATGATCAAGGGATCAATCCAAGAAGAAGATATAATAATTGTAAACACTCATGCACCCAACATAGGAGCACCTCAATACACAAGGCAACTGCTAACAGCCATAAAAGGGGAAATCAACTGTAACACAGTGATAGTGAGGACTTTAACACCCCACTTACACCAAAGGACAGATCATCCAGGCAGAAAATTAATAAGGAAACGCAAGCTTTAAATGACACATTAAACAAGACAGACTTAATTGACATTTACAGGACATTCCATCTGAAAGCAGCAGAATATACTTTCTTCTCAACTGCACACGGAACATTCTCCAGGATAGCTTACATCTTGGGTCACAAATCAAGCCTTGGTAAATTTAAGAAAATTGAAATCATATCAAGCATCTTTTCCGACCACAACGCTATGAGATTAGAAACCAATTACAGGGGAAAAAAACTATAAAAAAACACAAACACATGGAGGCTAAACAATATGCCACTAAATAACCAACAGTTCACTGAAGAAATAAAAGAGGAAATTAAAAAATACCTAGAAACAAATGACAATGACCCAAATCCTATGGGATTCAGCAAAAGCAGTTCTAAGAGGGAAGTTTATTGCAATACAATCCTACCTCAAGAAACAAGAAAAATCTCAAATAAGCTAACCTTACACCTAAAGGAACTAGAGAAAGAAGAACAAACAAAACTCAAAGGTAGTAGAAGGAAAGAAATCATGAAGATCAGAGCAGAAATGAATGAAAGAGAAATGAAAACAATAGCAAAGATCAATAAAAGTAAAACCTGGTTCTTTGAGAAGATAAACAAAATTGATAAACTTTAGCAAGACACATCAAGATAAAAAGGGAGAGGACTAAAATCAATAAAATTAGAAATGGAAAAGGAAAAGTTACAAAAAAGTTACAAAAGACACCACAGAAATACAAAGGATCATAAGAGACTAATATAAACAACTATATGCCAATAAAATGGACAACTTGGAAGAAATGGACAAATTCGTAGAAAAGCACAACCTTCCAACACTGAACCAAGAAGAAATAGAAAATATGAACAGACCAATCACAAGTGATGAAATTGAAACTGATTCAAACTGTGAAGTTTTCCAACAAACAGAAGTCCAGGACCAGATGGCTTCACAGGCAAATGTATCAAACATTTAGAGAAGAGCTAACACCTATCCTTCTCAAACTCTTCCAAAAAAACTGCAGAGGGAGGAACTCTCCCAAACTGACTCTATGAAGCCACCATCACCCGGATACCAAAACCAGATAAACATACCACAAAAAAAGAAAATTACAGGCCACTAACACTGATAAATACAGAAGCAAAAATCCTCAACAAAATACTAGCAAACCAAATCTAACAACACATTAAAAGGATCATACACCATGATCAAGTGGGATTTACCCCAGGGATGCAAGGATTCTTCAACATATGCAAATCAATCAATGTGATACACCATACTAACAAACTGAAGAATAAAAAACACATGATCATCTCAATAGATGCAAAAAAAAGCTTCTGACAAAATTCAACACCATTTATGATAAAAACTTTCCAGAAAGTGGGCATAGAGGGGACCTACCTCAATATAACAAAGGCCACATATGACATACCCACAGTAAACTTTATTCTTAATGGTGAAAAATTGAAAGCATTTCCTCTAATATCAGGAACAAGACAAGGTTGTCCACTCTCACCACTATTATTCAATGTAGTTTTGGAAGTCCAAGCCATGGCAATCAGAGAAGAAAAAGAAATAAAAGGAATACAAATTGGAAATGAAGAAGTAAAACTGTCACTGTTTGCAGATGACGTGATACTATACATAGAGAATCCTAAAGATGCCACCAGAAAACTACTAGAGCTAATCAGTGAATTTAGTAAAGTCACAGGATACAAAATAAAACACAGAAATCCCTTGCATTCCCTTGCATTAATGAAAGATCAGAAAGAGAAATTAAGGAAACAGTCACATTTACCATAGAAACAAAAATAATAAAATACCTAGGAATAAACCTAGCTCAGGAGACAAAAGACCTGTATGCAGAAAACTATAAGATACTGATGAAAGAAATCAAAGACAACACAAACAGATGGAAAGATATACAATGTTCTTGGATTGGAAGAATCAATATTGTGAAAATGACTATACTACACAAAGCAATCTACAGATTCAATGCAATCCTTATCAAATTACCAATGGCATTTTTCACAGAACTGGAACAGAAATGTTTACAATTTGTGTGGAAACACAAAAAACCCAAAATAGCCAAAGTAATCTTGAAAAAGAAAAATGGAGCTGGAGGAATCAGGCTCCCTGACTTCAGAATATACTACAAAGCTACAATAATCAAGACAGTATGGTACTAGCACAAAAACAGAAATATAGATCAATGGAACAGGATAGAAAGCCCAGTGATAAACTCACACACCTATGGTCACCTCATCTATGATAAAGGAGGCAAGTATATACAATGGAGAAAAGACAGCCTCTTCAATAAGTGGTGCTGGGAAAACTGGACAACTACATGTAAAAGAATTAAATTAGAACACTCCCTTACAGCATACACAGAAATAAACTCAAAATGGATTAAAGACCTAAATGTAAGTCCAAACACCATAAAACTCTTAGAGGAAAACATAGGCAGTACACTGACATAAATCGCAGCAAGATCTTTTTTGACCCACCTCCCAGAGAAATGGAAATAAAAACAAAAATAAACAAATGAGACCTAATGAAACTTAAAAGCTTTTACACAGCAAAGGAAACCATAAACAAGATGAAAAGACAGCCCTCCCTCAGAATGGGAGAAAATATTTGCAAATGAATCAATGGTCAAAGCATTAATCTCAAAAATATACAAACAGCGCATGCAACTCAATATCAAACAAAACCAAAAAACCCTATCAAAAAAATGGGTGGAAGACCTAAATAGACATTTCTCTAAAGAAGACATACAAATGGCCAAGAGGCACAAGACAAGCTGCTCAACATCACTAATTATTAGAGAAATGAAAAGCAAAACTACAATGAGGTACCACCTAACACCCGTCAGAATGGCTGTCATTAAAAATCTACAAACAATAAATGCTGGAGAGGGTGTGGAGAAAAGGAAACCCTCTTGCACTGTTGGTGGGAATGTAAATTGATACAGCCACTATGGAGAACAGTATGGAGGTTCCTTAAAAAACTAAAAATAGAATTACCGTAAGACCCAGCAATCCCACTACTGGGCATATACCCTGAGAAAGCCATAATTCAAAAAGAGTCATGTACCCCAATGTTCGTTGCAGCACTATTTGCAATAGTCAGGATGTGGAAGCAACCTAAATGTCCATCAAGAGAGAAATGGAGGGCTTCCCTGGTGGCGAAGTGGTTGAGAGTCCGCCTGCTGATAAAAAAAAAAAAAAAAAAGAGAGGAATGGATAAAGAAGACGTGGTACATATATATAATGGAATATTACTCAGCCATAAAAGCAATGAAATTGGGTCATTTGTAGAGACGTGGATGAACCTAGAGAGTGTCATACAGAGTGAAGTCAGTCAGAAAGAGAAAATCAAATATATTAATGTATATATGTGGAATCTAGGGAAATGGTAAAGATGATTTATTTGCAAAGCAGAAATAGAGACAGAGACGCAGAGAATAAATGTATGGACGTCAAGGGGGGAAAGGGGGAGTGTGGGATGAATTGGGATATTGAGATTGACATATATACACTATTGATACTATGTATAAAATAGATAACTAATGAGAACCTACAGTATAGCTCATGGAACTCTACTCAATGCTCTGTGGTGACCTAAATGGGAAGGAAATCCAAAAAAATAGGGGACATATGTATACGTATAGCTGATTCACTTTGCTGTATAGTAGAAACTAACACAACATTATAAAGCAGCTATATTCCAATAAAAATTCATTAAAAAAAAGAAAATAATGGGATACATGATTTTCTATTATTTGTCTTTCTGGTAATAAAGTTTACATATTTTCATAATTCTAGAGAGTATCTGTGGATATACGTTTTCTATTAATAATGGCATTCAATAAATGATCTCCAAGACTTAAGTAATTTTCTATTGTTCTTTATGCTATTTCATAGCATAGAAATATAGAAATAGCTATTAAATCAGAAACAGAATTAACAGAATTTGAACCCACTTAAAAACCAGTAACTTTTTTTCAAAGGAGATGTAGCATCAATATCAACCTATAAAATTATATGAACACTTCAGTAAAGCAATCCTTACATCTCATAGGAAGAAAACAGAGTGCGAGAAAACAAAGCACTAAAAGTAAGCCATTAAAAGTAAGCCATTATTAAGAAACTATTCAGAAGTAGTACACATTACCAAATTCCAGGAATTCTAGAGATGCGCCTACTCCCTCAGAATACTTAGAAATAATGCAAATAACAGTATCTACTAAAAGTTAAACATGACAACCGACATAGTGGATCACTTAAAAAACCTGACTGAAGTTCCTAACATAAAAAAGCAAGTAACAATTAAAAGAGGCACTTGGCAATAATAGAAGCAATGATGTATTCTATTAGCAAGCTCATAACCATTTCCAGAAAACAGATATTCTGAGAGCAGATGTGAACATGCCTCTAAGAAGATTGGGTGCCTCGTGATAATACAGCCTAGTGCCATTACACATCCAGACTTGTTCTTCTGAATACTGACTACCAAGCAATATCCTAATTATAATTTGGCTAACATGACCTATAAGGAGAGATTACACTAGCCAGAAATTGTTTGTAGGTATCTTCATACCGCATATGAAAAATTAGAATTGTGAGGTATTATAATCAGTGCCACACAATTTTTCTGAGGTCAGTCAACACTAAATGATCAAGAGTACTAACAACTGCATCAGTAAAATTACAGTGATGAAGCTAAAATTGACTGAAGGCTTTACCATGTGCCAGACACCATACTGAGCACTTTAAGACTTTAAATTCACTATCTCATTTAATCTACCCACACACCATCCCTGTAAGGTAGGTCCTTACATTATTATTGTATTATTACATTATGATATCCATTTTTCCGGTAGACAAATTAAGTTGCAAAGCAGTGAGGCCACTCGCTCAGGGCCCCTAGAAAGTAGAACACAAGTGCAATTACAGGTCTGTCTGGGTTTGGAGCCTGGGCCTCAAGCTTCACTCCACTACTCCCAGAGCCATGCTACTCTAGGAATGACCTCTTGACCTCATTGACCAATTGTTTTATTTTAGATTTCCACAACTGGTGTATTTGAAGGGAAAAAGATATGGTAGAAATTGTATTTGGGACCTGCTGGGCCTATAAATTTTCAGTCTAAAACAACTAAATCAGTGTTCTGAATAGGAGTTTTAGAGAAGAGATAAGAGAATCAAAGGGTACAAGGACAGGGGCAATCCTTTGTTAGGTATGAGTGCAGCAGCATAGTAACAGGCACTGACTGCCCCTCCTGAGTTGTAGTTACTTTCTGAAACTGAGGCACTTTAGTCTTCATGGATGTCAGTCTTCACAAGCATTCATGTAGCTTTAAAAAAAAAAAGCACGGCAGCTCCATCCGTCTCCTGAGACGTCGTATCATGACTTACTACAGAAGCACTGTATATTTAAAGCACCGAAAATGTTCAGAAACATTATGCTTTGAATCTAAGAGTTAGAAGCTTTAAACACAGGCTATAGTGACCAACTTAAAGCAATGAACATAGAATATAGTAGCAGTACCATAAGCAATATTAATGGATGATCCCGTGGCTCAGTGTCTCATTAATAAACGTATGACATAAAATCCTATTTTGAGAATCTACTAATAAAAACCCCCGCAAAGGACAGGAAATAGATAAATGCATGCGATTAGGCCCCTATGTTTTCAACTTCATAACTCATTGGATGCCATCATTTTGCCAGCTTTAACTCCATCATACATTTTTTTTAAAGAATTTTGTCATTTCGTTGGTCTTCTATCAGAACAGCATCACTGAAAGAAATATTTACAGATAAAACTATGTCTTATCATCCAATCATTTATAACTAATAATGTATATTTGGAGAGAAGAGAAAAAATTCTGAATGAAAAAGAAATAGTGTTAAATCTACTTCATTCTGGAGTAAAGACTAGGGAATAAAAGTCCAGAGCTACTCCCCTAGGTTCATGAGAGAACCTGTTTCCTAAAGTCACCAATGTTGTACTTTGAGCTGAGTTAGGAAAATACCACTATGTGGCAATTAAGAGTAATGGCTTGGTATGAATGACACGTCAGGTTGACACTATATTCAGAATTCCAAGAGGTTCAGTGTTTGATAAATATGATTTAACATAAATACTTTCTCACTAGAAGATTCAAATAGGATGTGCCTATTCATAAATATAATCAGTAGCATCAGATATATATATAATAAATGAAGAATGGGGATGAGCTAGGTTCTGACTTCAAGGAATTCAGAATCCATCCGAAAATAAGACATATATGTATATAACAGAAAAATAAAATACATATAATAAAAAAGAAATTAAATATTCAAGTGAAAGAAAGTAGCTGAGAAAGGAGATAATGGGATACGAATCTTAAAATTGGTAAAAACTTCATCACCAAAGAAGTTGGTCAATTCAGGAAGAGGGTGATGACATAAGCAAAGCATAAAGAAGCATACATCTAACATTTCTCAAACGCCAATATTCATCAGGAACTAAGCTATAAACTAAGTGTGTTTATATCATTTCACTTAGTCTTATGAAAAACTGTCAAGTACACATTATTATGCTCATTTTATACCTGGGTAAACTTAGAGTCAAAGAAAGTTACTTGAATAAGTCACACAAGCATGTAATAGCTAATAGGTAACAAATTACATCCCTAGAGGTAAAATGATAATTAGGATAGTACATACAGTACAAGCCAACGAAATATAGAATTTCAGAAAAAGGTGGTGTAGCAGAGAGGATAAAGTCATGGATCTGTGCTCAGAAATACTTGGTCCTAAACTCTGGCTCCATTAGACACCAGCTATGTGACCTTGAGGATGCTAGTAGGTACTTATAAATATGTAAAATTACATATAATTATATATCATATGTATATATGACATGTAATACCAATGTTAACAAAGTTTCATAGAGAGGAAGAAAATATGACCATATTTTATTAAATTATTTAAAGTGAAGATATTTACTTAATTAAACATTGTCTCAGAAGAAGCAGATGATCATTGTGTAAGGATTACAGTTACAAGGTTGGCGCTATACAATTTTTCCTTTGTCACTGATGCACAAAAAGTTACAGAAATATTCTTATTCTATCTCAACCCTTTCAGGATCATGGATAGCAAGATCAACACCTAAACATAAAGGCATATTAGTCAGGACACTTTTGGCTATTTTATGGAATATCCTCAACATCTCAGTGGCCCAAAATTACGTTTCCTTCTCTATTCATGAAAATATACTCTGCTGACTCCATGACAACTAGCTTCCATGCTTCCATAACAGTTCAGACTGACAGAAGGTCCACTACTTTATAGTTTCCTGATTCGGATCATAAGGTCTCCAGGTCAAAAAAGGCATGGGAGGAGAATGCTAGATGTCCTCCACTGAGAGTAACTCAGAATCTGTTTCTATTTAGAACCCTCTGATCCTACCCAAGAAAAAGAAAGTGGGGAAGCAAAATCATCTGTGTGGAAGAGAGAAGAACCAAACGAACCAAATACGAACTGGCACCAGAAGTCCGACACAGAGCAAGAGGAGGTGGGGTCTGAAACTTGAGAAGTGTGGAACATGTTTGACACGGTCACTGAGAAATAGGAAGAGTCACAAAAAGCTTAACAAAAACCATAGTCAATTAGGACTGAAGGTCCAATTAGAGATCATGGATTTATGATAGTTTCAGTCCTCATGTGATTTTGACTTTTGGAATATATAAGAAGAAAGACTATGAACTGACATAGTTGAGAGTCAAGGGGGAGAAAATTACATTGCAATCTCAGGGAGAATTTAAATAATTTTCTTATAAAATATTGAGTCTGGGCCAAAAGCCAAGTGAAGCCAAAAGGTTCTAAAAGCCTGGGCCAAATGGATTTCAGTGGTGACTGCTGCTGTAGGTGCCTAAATGTATGAGTAGGTAAATTACAGTCAAGTAGTAAGAAGAGCCAGTTTCAGCATCAGCATCTTTTCTGACCAAGGGTCAATAACATCTCTGAAGTCTTAAATTTAGAAATAAAATTGTTCTATTGGATGAATGGACAGTGAAAAAAGAAACTATGTACTCACTGCCTACCCATATGAGCCTAACAATGACCTTTTGCTAAAACTGCCTCTATTCAGTAATGCTTTACTTTTTGCATGACAGGCTGCCTCCAATCTCACTGCTAAAACTTATGGTACTATTTCACAGGCCACTAAAAAGGAACAGATCACACTTGAAGTTGATGTTCATATGAACAAAGTATTGTGCCAGAAAAAAGCACGCTCTAAATGAAAGAAAACAGCACATCTAGGATTATTTTTTGCTATTTGTATGTTAGCCTGTAGTGTATAAGAACAACAGCAATCATATAAGAAAAAGGAAGAAGAAAAGCCTGATATCTTCATCATCATTATGAAGAAGTTAGAGAGTAGTAATTTGGACCAGTGATGGGGCTCTTTGGCCTCCATTTTGTTGAAAGTAATGACATCCATAGATTAACCTGAACTATGAAATGAATCATGCAAAACCACTTATAATGTGACTGCCCCTCATCAGTTAGTTGTCACTGTCATTTGTTGACAAAAAGGAAAGAGTATTCATTAGAAATACTGACTCAAGTGTTTGATTATATTTTCAGATTAAAAGAAAACTACAGTTACTTTAAACAAGAGATTGTTAAACATTTTAGGAAAATATTTGTAGTTTCAGATGACCAATGTGTCATTGAAAATGTACTGTTGGGATTTTATAAGTCAGAAGCATATAATCTTAAGTTATAAAGCTTTGATTTTGGATCTCTACCCTACTTAAAACTTTCTCAAGAGATGTCTCATCAGTAGCCAACTTGGCATTTAAGCTATTAAAGTCCATCGTAAGCATGTCTGGGGTTTTGTATCTCATTTCACTACTAGGTATTTGGTGACTTAAGCCAAATTCAGTGTCATTAATTTGTGAATATCTCTGCTTGATCCTTAAACTGGCCCCAGTCTGATCAATATTCGAAATAAAATCCTACAGAAGCCTCTAGGTCATATGTATATTACAAATGTGATACCAAAAATATAATGAACCAACAAAATGATCATGTGAATTTTTTTCATTATTTAAAGTTGAACCGAAAGGCAATTAATTATGATTTAACATTTAGAAAAATATATTGAAGAATGTAAAACTTTCCCTTTGACCTTCTACTACAAAGTCTTCAATGAATGGGTATTCCAAAGGGTGAATATGGATTAGGGCTTGGTGTGTTTTCCTCTCTACTGTTTTCTTGTGTGGGCTGAAAATATACTTTTTCTCTACCTTGCTAGCCCTTATCACATAATTGATATTAAACAAATGTTTGTTTATTAAACAATCACATTAAACAATTCTGCTGGACGCCCTTCTACTTATCACTAAAAGGCAATTTCTTTTAAAATTAAATTCATACTGAAGAACATTTTCCTTCTATATTTCAGTGTACTCTCACAATACAGTGCATTCTTTTTGCTTCTGTCACAAAAACAAGTTGTGTTTTATGAACTATGGCTTTGTGTTAGAGTTTTATAATATGTATAATACTACATTTGAGCTTTATTAAAATCAAAGGCTTGGCCTTCTTGCTTTCCTTTAATATGTACTGAATTTTTTTAATTTGAATATCATTTCTCCTTATATTTTTCTCATCTAGCACACTGAACATATTACAGATACAATAAATTTCTGCTTAATGAAAAAAATGAAGGAATAAATGAATACACTAAGGACACTTACATGGCATAGTTGCAAATAGGAGACAGGACTGGTGAACTTTGAAATGAAATGTGTTGCTAAGGAGGGAGCAGTACAAAGGTCATATCTACTGCTCATGGTATAGAGTAATCCTTGAACATGTAAGGCTTACAGAAATTATTTAACAAATATTTCCTGTTGCGTAGTCAATTATGTTCAGATAATTTATAGGAGTAAATGGGTTGTTAACAACATAATCCCCTTTTTACTTGTGAAGATAGTTGATTACAATTTTTATTAAAACAGGTTTTGCTCTTTTTCATTTTTTATTAATTAAAAGTGGCAGACAATAAATTAAATTTTTTAAATGGCTTACCTTAAATAAATCAAAACATAATTTTATAAATGTTTCCAATGACTTTGGCTATCTAGAAATGTTGTTCTATGAAAATAATGAAGCCATTTGAAGGAGAAGATTCAGGTTTTAAGGAAATGTATGCAGTGTAAGCCTTAGCTATTAACACAGGGCATAGAAGAGTAATTGTGTAGTTCATGAGAGCATGTCTTTGCAAACTTGCCAGCCTATAAGAGTTCCAATGTCATACTAAGCTCTCAGGGTCCCCTCAGTCAAGAGACTCCTCATGTTAGGTTGCCATATAAGCCCATATGGCTTCATCTTGAATTTCAGATTCCTTCAGGGGAAAATCACCCCCTCCCAAATTTTATATGCTCCTTTGTTTTTTACAGTCTCTGAGGCTGCTTGGGGAAACTCCCCTAGAACTGTCCAAACTATCATGTCTCTTTAAGAAAAATAAATTATCACTAAGATTCACCCTATATACACACAAAAATACACACTAATTAGAGATCATATCACAGATACACCAGGGACTTGTTTTCAACACACTGTTTATGATATATTATTCTTCTATTATTTGCATTTATAAGACATCAGAAAATTATAAATAAGAGCTAAGTTTAGATTCTATGAACACACAGCAAGATCATCTGGGGACTCAATATTCACACATTGTTGGATACTAATATTTATTGTGAACACAGCATAAATTTATCTTGGCTAAAACCACAAAATATTTACTAGTTTTACTTGTTAACACATACAATATGCAGACCATTAAGAGTTAACAGCTCTAGGCCAGGTCTAAGTCAGTATTATATTCACACATCTTAGCTTTTCTTTTTCCAAAATCAATATCTACAAATAATAAATGAGATCTCAGAGGGTTGAGTTAGGCTCCAACCACCACAGAGCAACTCTGCAATTGGTCATTGACTCAATAACGCAGGTGAGTGCCACACTATAGAGCATCTCTAGCACACGGTAATAGAAAATTAATAGCTTTCAAATCAGCACTAGGGTTACCCTAAGGATTACATAATAGCTTGAGTTAGAACAATCGCCCAACTCCAAGAATTATAAAATGCCATAAAACCTGAGAAAGATACAAAAGCCTGAACATTATGCTTAATTTGTTCCATGCACACTGTTTTCTACTCAGACAACAAAAGGCTAATGATATGAAAGTGTCATGTTGAAAACAATGTGCTAATAAGCCGCATTGCAGTGGTGTCCATGGTGTCTATATGGAGTTCATATATCACTGGACAGAGATTTGCATATCAGAATCAGGAACCTGTGCATTGTGAATATTCCTTCTTAAAGTCAGTAATAAGTTAAACATTCTACACATGTCCTCATACTATCCTAACACTTACAGAGGTAAAATTTCCCCATGAGAAGAAAAGCTTTATTTCCTCTGCTGTGTGACCCTTTCATTCATGGAGTCCAGAATGATTCCCTGACTGTAGGTTTGCAAACTAAATTCAAGCAGGATAGCATAAAGAAAAAAAAATTAAAGGGTAACTTTCTTATTAATACATACATTAGTTTACAGGGCTGACTACCAGTAGTAGCAACAGCTAAAAAGCACTCAGTCAAGAAACCGGATCACCACCATCCTAACGTGAGGTCAGAAAACTTGTGAGCTGCACAGCATAAAACATCCTTCTGTAAGGAAACAATAGCGTGGGATAAAATATCAATTATTCATTTATCCATTTTTCAATGCTAGAGAAATGTATGGATACAGAGGGCCCAAAAATAAAACTTGGAAGATTACACGTCTACAATGAGCATGTTAAAGACAGGCAGAGAGGAAACAAATTATTTCTAAGCTTCATAAAGTTATTGTTTCCTTCCATTACTTGACATTTTAAAAACAGATCAGATCATATCTTTACAAAATTGTTCTTTTCACCTCAAAAGCCATAAATAAGTCAGATTGTTAAAGGAGCAGATATATCTCCTAATGCCTTGTCAAGTAAAGTACGTGGCTTAAATGTATATTTCTGGGTGCTGGATATGGAATCCAAATTTTAATAACTATATCTCAAACTCTAAGATTGGCAATTAATCTTAAAAACCAAAACCAAACAAGACAAAAACCACGACAAATATTCTTGAGAAAGCATAGACACTAAAGGACAGCAGATACTTACCCACAGGCTGCCAACATCCAGTCATTTGCTAAAGCTAAAAGCATATGACATTTTCCTGCAGGCTACTTGTCTCTTACTTTTCAAAGGAGTTTCATCACCTAATTTAGCACTATCTGCAAAAATTTGGGATAGCAAAAAAAAATTTTTCCTTCCTGGTTTTTTCCTTCTAGTTCTCTTAGTGGCTTATGCCCCACACACAAAATGGCACCTTTCTTTCAATGTGGAAGCAGGCTTTTATATACCAGGCATGTATGTGAGTATGCCACAAAACACCCGTTCCTTATCATGCGCTTGTTAGCTTGTCCAATCTATGGCAATCACTTCAGTCCCAGGGGTTGAAAGACACAAGACGCAGGGAAAAAGGAAAGCAAAAGCTGGAGAAAGATCAATACTGCACAGTGAAACAAGAAATGTAGGCTATTTACTTTTCATTGATCTGATGATGCAGGAGAAACACCTCAAACTGGCATTAAATTGAAGGAATACATCTTATGTGTTTTTTCACCTCAAGGTCAGGAAGGAGTGAAAAAGAAATTAGAACACACAGAAACTAATCACACGAGTACAATAAAACTATTAATCCACATTACAAACCCACATAGTAACATAATTAAATTCCAGGTTGAATGAGATTCACGATAAGACAGATACCATCGGGTTTTTCGGTTTGTTTGAGTTGTTTTAACTTGCACCTAGAACAGCTACAAAACATACACAATTGTATATGAGGACTGAATCAGACCAATTTTTACTGCTTGGCTAGAGGCCCAGCCTTATTTTGCAATAATCCCAGAAAACTAGAAACAGGCTCTATTCCAGCTACAGAGAAAAGTATTGAACATTAATTCTTAGGTTCTAAAGTAAAGATCACAAATGGTTTTCCAAAAGAGTTTATCCTAGAATTCTGTGCCATTTTTTCTTCAGGTTAGAAAACTCTAATATATTTAGATAAAAGAAATTTCAATATATTCAAACAAGCCATAGACTAAAACATCTGCAACTCCTATAGTGATATGATGTGATTGGACTTAAGAGAGATTGGTTATACCTCTTTGACATCAACGTTATGTGAAGAAAACCTGAACTTTTATTCATTTATCTGTTCACTCATCCAGTCACGTAAGTTTCTGTGAGGGTAACCATATGCACACATATCTACACAGACACATATTTTTACTATGATTTTTAAGAATATCCTGGTTTTATCTGGATCAAAATTTTGGAATTAGAGAAACAAATCCAGTAAAATTAAATGCTAAAGTTAATCTTTCGTGTATCTACTACAGATTTTTTGCTTTGTGGTTACCTTGAGGCTTACATAAAACATAATTATAATGATCTATTCTAATCTGATAAATTAACATTTAAAAAACTTGAAGTATAGTTGATTTACAATGTGTTAGTTTCTGTTGTACAGCAGAGGGGAAGGGGAACAGGATAAATTAGGAGTTTGAGATTAGCAGATGCAAAGTACTATATACAACAGATAAACAACAAAGTCCTACTGTATAGTACAGGGAACTATATTCAATATCTTGTAATAAACTATGATGGAAAATATCTGAAATAATATATATATGTATAACTGATAAATTAACTTTGATCCCATATAAAAACTCTACCCTTTCTCCCCTTTCCCACATTTTGTGTTTTAATGTCATAATCTACTTTTTATACTGTGTATCTAGCAACAAATTATTGTACCTATATTTATTTTTAATGCTTTTGTCTTTCAACGTTATACTAAAGTGATTTACACACCCCTATTAGTTTTTTTTTTTTCTCCCTCTCAAAACTTTGAATGTATCATCCATTTTCTCCTGGCCTGCAAGTTTACTGCTGAAAACCCCACTGATAGCCTTATGGGAGCCCCCCTGTATGAAATGAAGATTTTTCTTTTTTTCTCTTGATGCTGTCAAAATTTTCTCTTTGATTTTTGATAGTTTTATTATGATAACTCTCAGAGAAATCTTCTTTTGGTTGAATCTATATGGAGACCTACAAGTTTCATGTACCTAGATATGGGAAGTTTTCAGTGTGGTAAATATTTCACAATGTAGACATATGTCAAACCTTCAGGTTGTACAATTTAAATATATAAAATTTTAGTTGTCAATCATGCCTCAATAAAGCTGGGAAAAATAAAACTAAAACATAATTCAGGTGATAGAAAAAAGTCAAGTTTATCAAATTCACCCTAAATCATCTAAGACAGGTATTTGTTTTCTAAATTCTGAATTCATGCATTTTAATATTTAATCACAATTATGATGCATGCACTCTCTATAAAAAACATCCTGCTTTGAGTTTGCTAAATGAGGATCTTGGACATTTTAGAAGAAATAAATGACAAAAACTCAGGGTCAGGCATGACAACTATAAAATTTTGTCAACAAGACAGAGACATTGTTCTTGCCTACTGTCACAGTCTTGCTCCATTCTCATCAAGTTTGCGACAAAAATTATTTTGCAGGCTAAAATTTTTTAATGCAACAGTTATTTCTTTTTCTTTGATCCAGAGCCAAAGATGAGATAGTCCTTAAGATTGATTTTATTAAGTGAAACTATTAGTGAAGTTGTACCTCAACTTTTCTATTTCTAAAATGTCACCGTAATTTTCCTTTAAAGTGCTGAAATACACAATATTTTTGCTATGAGTGCATCTTAATGTCAATGATTTTATATCTAAAAATCTTAATGGTAATTCATTTTAATTCCCCCATGTATTCATTTCTAGAGATTCTATCATTTTGTGTCTATTTTAAACATAAATTGAATTTTTAAATTTGAAATGAGTTGTCATTGCTGAGTATTCAAAATATGAATGAGTCAGGAAACAAATAATTATAGAGATACATATTTATGAAAGCTATAAATATGTAAAAATAAGCTAATATCCCTTATTTGCTATGGGTAGCTCAAGCATTCTTTTTATATTTGGAACCATCTTTGAAAATATATTTCCATGTTTCCTATAAAATCTTAATTTTGTACCTACTCTATTATGCGGAAATTGAAGAGATTTCTCATGCATTTAGAAATTTTTCAAAAGCTAGACACTCTTTAAACTATCATTTCAACGTTCATTTAAATGTTTTCAATTTATCAAAATTTAGAGTAATAGTTGAACAAATCTGAAGATGAACTTTTATGAAATTTTAAAATTAACGACATGGGAATTCTTTTATTCTAAAGCTTTGTTTACCTGAAAACTAATTATGGAATGACTTTTTACAAAGTGAACCTTTTTGTATTCATACCTTTTTTTAATACAACTTCACTTTAAATTGAACAGCTTTGTGAATATGTCACTATTTTGCCTGTTTGGCAGAAGTCCAGAAATATTCTCTATTAGGTCAATCTGCTAAGAGTATGTATGCTTGGCTACGAAGAAACTTTTTGGAAAGAAACCAACTTGATGCAGTCACTGCAGCAAGGATGGTACTTGTCAGATGCTGCCCAGTCCAGACTCATTCTCAGAAACTAAGGCTAATCATGGCTGGCAGAAAGGGCAAAGCGGCAGAACCAGTGTTACAATGAATGATTTCCTAGGTGGAACATGATGGAAAGTTGTCTTTTCATCATAAATTCTACATCTTATTATAATTCATTTGGTGGGGTAATAACTGACAAGGTTTTGTTTCATAATCAAAAATTGTTCAATGTTTGAATCTCGAAAGAGGTAAAGGAGAAATTATCTTTCCATCTATGCAATCTAGATTCCCATCTTTATTTCTGAAACATTATCCCTACAGATTTGAAGAGTTTTAAAGAATCTGCATAACTTCTATAATCCCAGTTTTCCTACAAAACATTTTAAAAGTTGAAGCATCTTATTTTTATTTTTTAAAAAATATATTAAACTTCATTTAAAAAGGATCTAAGATACATTTATTATATTGAATGAATCTAAAGATACAAAAATATTTTATAGTTATGTTTATTATTCTCAATCCCCACATGCTTTTTAAAGTTTCTTGATTGATGATGACCTGTTTTAACCATATTAAAATATTAAAATAACTATAAGAATATAATTATTTCTTTTAACAAAATTACCAGGAAATATGAATTGAAATTAATTATAGATTAACATTTTGGGCTAAGATGAGGGTCATTTCTATGTTACATTTCCTAACATGACATAAACCATGATACCAGTTCTTGGTCATATTCAATCACCTAACTGAAGTACTGTGTGTGTCAATTAATTTCACATCCATCACAGGATCTTTAGACAGTAGGAGTTGTTGGAGGTCACTTTGCTGAGCTGGTTAGGACCTTCAGGCAATAAGGAATCAGGAGGTTTTTTAGAGAAGAGTATGAGGAAGTAACTACAAATTTAACATGTCACATGGTAACATATATTCCCTAAATATCATTCTTGCTCTCATCTTGAACAAAAAATAATATCTTTCAATGGAGAATTTTTGCATACATTTCTACTTTTTATTCCTAATCTATGCTTCTCAACTCTCTAAATATGGTCTACATCTGCCCATAATCATGTCAAAACCAAATGTTCATTAAGTACTTACGAGCAATATTGTAACTCTAGTGTTTATTTAAAGAAACAAAAGAGAGATTCTGTGGTCTTAAAATGTGTAATGACATCATGAAACAAAGAAGCCATGTTTTTTAAAAAAAGGGAAAAAGAATCCCAGATAACCACAAAAAAATTTTATCTTTATCTTTCTTTATGGCCTTTGTTTTAAAGTATATTCATTACTTATTACATAGCTTTCAAAGTTTTTATAATCTTGTCATTAAAACTGTCCATATCAGCTCATCCCAATCCAGCAGGCAGATTGTTGAGCAAGGGGAAATGGTCCTAATAATTCATCACTGGATTGCTGTTCAGAGTTCCAGGAAATTGCTCATTATCTTTCATTGCCTAAAATCTCTGTATAAAGGAAAGAATAAAAATGCACTTTTTGTAATTTAGCATTTCCATATTTTCTATTTAAACGTTGACATGTATCTCTTTGAGGGATTCATCTTGACATGCCTGTCAGGCTTGCCACCTCCATTTTTAATAGGGTGAATAATAGGTGATAAAGGTTGATTAGAAATGAACCTGAAGATGTATTTTATTAAAGTTTTGCTTTATTTCATACATAAGCATGAAATCTAATTTTTTTGCCACTAAGAAGTCACATGAAGGGACTACATTGCTTCTTTAGAATTCTGAATTGAATATATTTTCAGATGTGTCACATTGGATCAAGCATACGATGATCTTGAAAGGTGGTCTTTTTCAAAATAAATACATAGGAAAATTGTGAAATTATTACTTGTTAAACATTTCTTCTTTTGCAATTAGGAAATAAACTTTGCCTTTGATATTGAAAGTCTTAATGTGAACAGTTCTGTAATAACAAATTGGGCATTTATAAGCTCTGAAAACTCCATTACATGAATTCAGAATTTATCAGAGTTTATTTATAATTCTTGGGTATTTGTTCATAAGATCCTAGATATTAATAAATATATCTAACTAGTTCGTTTTATAACTGAAATTTTAAGTAAATCAATGAAATCTGATTCCTCCTCCTACAGTGGTTTTATCTGATGCTTTAACTGAAGGAACACTGTTGCTTCTGGAAGCAAGGGTTTTACGATACCTTCCTTGGTCCTAACTGCAAGTCAGTAATCAAGCTGCTGAGTGCTGAATGTCAACCCCAGAAGAAATTTATCTTTATCCTGGTATAAATGAAGCTATGGAACTCTACCCTCACTCACAGAGACTGGGGAATAATATGGTCCTAAATCTGGAATTAGATGCTGCAGAGGCTACTGAATTGGACAGAAAATAAGAATGTTCTCACTCCTGATAGAGAAGGGCAGCAATAAGAAAGGAGGCAAAAGAACGAGGGTAAGAGGATAAAGAGCAGAAAAGGGGCTGATCGAAGAACTGTTAAAGGAGAGCTTTTTAAAAAACAGAGATGACTAGTATTAACTCGAGATTAGTATTATTGCAATATAAGCCTACTTTGCTCCGAACTCTCAGTAAATTCTGCCATTTATATAGCTACTGAAAGAGAGGGAGAGGGAGGAGAAAGAGGGAGGGAGGGAGGGAGAGAGAGAGGTAGGAAGGGAGGGGGAGGGAGGGAAATACACTGTATGTATAAGCTATGGAAAGAGAAGACATTTCACATCATGTTCAATAATGTACAGAGGACAGCAAAATGGAACCAAAAAAGTCATGAAGAAATTCTACTGCTCCAAGTTTGAAGCCATTAGGTGTAAGGTTTCCAGTCTATTTTAATGTAGATCTTAACAAGCTGTCTGATAGCAACTAACATCTGGAATGAAGAAATGATCTAAATATTTAGTCAGTAGTTGATGGTATTAGATTTTAATTTTATTCATGTGAGGAGATCATACTCACATGATACCTCTGTCCCTACTTTCTAAGAAGGATACTGATTTACTTTTCATAGGATAAGAGGCAGAAATTCACAAAAGCAGGATATGAGAGTGTGGTATAGCCTATTCACATCCAAGTCTTCTCTCTTGGGTGTAGAAGAGGATTATACTTGCTTGCCCCTTTATAGACAATCACATCCATGTGACAAGTGATCAGATCATCCACTGGGCTGTGAGAGAGAGTCATGTACATCATCTATGGGTAGAAGCTTTCCATTGCTGTGTGAGACCCTTTAGTGCTCTCTATCCTCCTCATGACAACAATGACAGCTACACATTCCCCTATAAAATTGTAGGGACTCTAGTCATGCTGGATTACTTGGTTGTTGCATGTATGACTATTTCCTTGGAAACTCATCCAGGCCTGCAGTGTATTCTGCAGAAGCATGAAACAAATGTTTGTTCTCTTAAGCCACTGAGATCTTAAGGCAGTCTTTTTTATTGTAACGTATTTCAGCTTATCCTAACACAGAAATTAATCCTATAAGTCAGAAGTTTCTGAAACAAATAACTAAAATATGTGGCCTTGCTTTACTGATAGGTTGAGGAAGACCTATCATATCCAGATGATCATTGTCATCTGGAAAGATAGTGATCTTTCTACTGCTTATAGTGACAAAGAATGTTTGGGAAACTAGATCATAAACCTAATGAATGTGAACTCCTAAGAAATGATTTTAGAAAACTAAATGTTACTCATCTGAGTTAACTGCTGTTATCTACTTTTGACAGGGTATTATTTAAAAATTAGTAAGCTCAGATAAGAACTGGTTAATTTGCAGGTTAAAATGAAAGAAATGGAGACATTCAAGGAATTCTGGAATTTGTAGTATGGGACAAACCAAGTGCCCTGAGATAACAAACACTAGGAGATAAAATTGAAGTAATTTAAGTAACAAAGATAATTTAAACTCAGCTTTGCAATAAAGAGGGAACTAAAGATGTTGCTTCCATACCTTCTGTTAAGATCTTTCAAAAATTGAGACTCAAGGTAAAGATCATATTATAAATGTAGTAAATAGTAACTCTTTTTATATGATACAATAACTCAGAGGAAATATCCTTTTAAGGGCTGATATTTATTCAACAAGAAGCCTACTAAGTTTTTAAGGGAGATGGATTGCCAAAGAAACCACAGATTGGTTTAAAATTGTCTAGGCTTAAAACACATCTTGGTTTCCCAAACTTCTAAGGGCAGGAACTGGATGAGAAAGCCATCCAGTCCCAAAAAGGACATGGACTTGATTTCCCATTTGAAGATGTGACTAAGAAGGAAAATGGAAAAAATCTGAGAAGGAAGAGCCAACAGCCATAGAGCAAAATGAACAAGAGAGTTCCTCACAGAGGGCAAAAAATAATGTGTATAAGCCTTCAAATCAAGCAAGAATTGTCAACATCTTCAAATGAAAAGAGTAAGACAAAGAGGTTTTATATCAGGAAAACATCTATGTCAGCACTCTTTGAATATGACTGGAATTAGTGTTCGCTACATCTATAAAATTTCCATATTATGGAACATAGAGTTAGAAATATAGTTAAATATTTGTATGGGCAAATGTATGTAAATAGTCTATTTTAAGAAAGTTTTATTAACAACAATTTGTTGAAAAATTTTCAAAGGCTAAGTCAAAGTTAGAGAGAAAAGCAGGTAAATAAAGTTACTAGTTTTGTGACTTAACAAGTATTCTTCCCCAGTCTTATTTGAGTAAGAAAAATCCCAACAAGAATTGAATGATCTGATGGAGGGGTTATTTGGTTATAATAACAGAGATCAAGAGAGGAGAGAGGAGAGAGGGGAAACCCCATTACTCCATCTTGGTTGTGTGAAGGACTTGACGGTCCAGAGTGTGTGTTACCTGTGAGATCTGATTTTTTCTACCACCTACTCCCCACCCCAACCCCTGAACTTCTGCAGAGTGGAGGTAAAGTTATCTGGATCACTGGTAACGTATATTAGAGATTCAGAGAAAAGGTAGGCACATTGGGAGGGTAACCAAAGAGGATATGGAGACTGAGAGGTTATAGGAGAAATGAAGAAAATGGAGAAAAGTAGTGACTAGTTAAGTCTAAGGGACTTTAGATTCAAAAGACGAAAAAGGAACTAAGCAGTGAAGAAGTCTGGTTAAGTTGAGTAGAATTTTTAAAAAATGCTCTGGAACCCTAATTCCATGAGTCCTCTATGGGATGGAACATATGCCTTGAATAATGGCCTTTAGCACATTCTTTTAGATTTCTTATAGGTCCTCAATTGGATGTAATAGCGTTTTTAATATTAAATAGTAAATTGTACAGTTAATTTCCAATTTAAGGCAAAACACTTGAGTCCCAAATTTCAAAAGGAGGAGCGGGGAAGAAATGCATTTTGTGATATGATTTGGAAATTTAAGGAGGGAGATTAAAATATAATTGAAAGTTCTGATTTGAAATAATGTCAAACTTTTAAGAGTAGTTTCAGCATTAAAGTTATAAAGTTTACTAAAGTTATAAAGGTTATGGAATGGTGGAGGTGAAAAGTTTTTAAATTTGTTTTCTCTTCTTATACTCTTTGGTCAAATACAGAAGCCACATCCTTATTCCAGACTCGCATAAACTGTACATTTCTCATCTGTTATTCTAGCTTCCCACTCTGTTCTTCAATCTAGCCTTCTATTTTGATTAAACTCTTATAAAGACTGTATTTCCTGCACTAAGTCCTACCAAGATTCACATTTACTAGCTTTGATAGGCAAAAAAAAAAAATGTAAAAAAAAAAAAGGAATAAAAATGTATTTAATAGAACACCATTTAACTTACATACAAAGATTTGGCTCCTGCTGTTTATCTTGTATCAGTCAAATTTCAATTTGTTCCAATGTGTTCAAATGGCAAAAATCACAGGGTTTCCATAACAAACTGTGCTTATATAAATAGTACTTATTATGTGCACCATAATTATCTATGTTCTCTATGCTTTCCATTAAGTTTGAAACAGGACTAATTTGTGTCTCTCTCAAAGATCTAGCTCAACAGCTGGTAAATTGTGGTCACTTCATAAGCTTTTGTTATTTTATAAGTAATAAAACACTAAATTCACAGATATGATCTCTGCCAAGTAACATTGGTTTGGCTCCAGACCACAACTTTTCTCAGCTATCCTGTTCACCCTTAACACAAGAGAAAGAAATCAATTTAAAATGTTTAAAAGACAACTGGCAGTGTATATTCTACTGATAATAGATTACTTGGGTACTAAAATCTCAGTAAGGTTAAGAGTGACTAACTAACCTGGGTTTTAGTCTATTTGTTGCAATATTGTCCACATACAGTGCTAGCGATAGGGGATTTTAAAACCAAAACACCACTTCTGGTTATATATTTTCTCCTAAGGAAATTGAGAGCAAAACTCAAATTTTAAATCAAAGCACAAAATAAAGGTTTGACAGAGAATGAATTGGTAAAAGAGAACTAGTTATTAATTATCATCAGATCACCTTTGCATTCAATTACTGATTCTTAGTGTTTTGAGTTAGTGTTAACTGCTAATTTAGTAAATGTTTGTAAGAGAAAGTTATGTTTATTTTTTAAATAAGGTTATAAGAAATGAACTACACGGGATACATATGAAAACTTTCCACTTTCAAAATGTGATAGTTCTACAGGTAACATATAAATTATAACTAATCAATTAATAAAAGAAAGTTTGCTAGATTATGAGATGCAACTAAGGGAATATGGAAACCAAATTTCCCTATTTTTGTCTCCAGCTTGATTATTGGGCAGCCATAACTATAACTTTGAGTTTAAATTTATCACAAAGATGGGATGAACACAGAATGATAAACAACTCATTTCAAATATGGTTCAGACTAGAATATAATTATCTCTAGCCCTAGAAAGCAGGAATTGAGTTAGAAGCTTTGTAGCAGATAAAATTGTATAGCAAAGCAAAGCTCAAAGCTTAAGAGAATTTTAGGGCAGGCTTAGCGAATACCAAGAGTGCAAATATGGATAGTTGCCCACATAATACACATTCTAATATGCCTTAATAATAAAACCACAATTTTACTGGTAGCAGCTCTGTTCCCAGTTAAGTAATGCTTGCTTCTCCAGATTTTACCTAGAGTACCCATGTTCTACATTGCTGGATTCCCTAACAAGAATTTCCCCTTCCAAGCTACGCTTTTCATTTGATTTCTACTTGGCTTATGGATAGAATGCCTGAATATGAGACAGCCATCTTGTAACTATCCTAACAGAGGCCTCAGCTGACAGACAGTATAAACCACCAGACCTGTGAGTAAACAGAACTTTAGGTGAATTTACCACTCAGTCTAGCAGTCCTCCAGCTGAGACCCCAGACATTGTAAAGCAAAAACAGGCTATATACCCTCTATGCCCTGTCTGATTTCCTGACTCACAGAAGTCATGATCATATTATTAAATTCGGGATAATTTCTCACACAGCCACAGCAACTGGAACAATAAGTTGTTGAATATGCAAATTATTGTTGAATATACAAATTAGGTAAATAGACATAAAAAAGGTTCAAAGAAATCAACAATCAAATATTTAATATATCTCTAGAAAACTTGTTCACAAGAAAAGTCTTTATCCAGTTTAAACAACATTTGACAGCTTTGTTGTAATGCATTAGAAACATTGCTGTAGATGTACTAAAATTTTCTCTTTTTTTATTAAAGTATAGTTGATTTACACTGTTGTGTTAGTTTCAGGTGTACAGCAAAGTGATTCAGTTATACATTTGTACATATTAATTTTTTTTCAGATTCTTTTCCCTTATAGGTTATTACAAAATATTGAGTAAGTATAGTTAAATTTTCTTGAAGCTACATGGTATTATCTGGATTTAAAACTTACAATTTCAAAGAAGCCAGTCTCATTAAATTAAAAGGTGCTTCCAGTTAGTGACCACTCATTTGAACACATCGTTGTTGGTACCAGAAGGAAAATCTGAAGGACTATGTAGAGAAATTAAACAAATTCATAAAGTATTTTCTCATTATTTTAGGGAAAAATATTTGTTACACAGTAAGTTTTGGAATAAATCTTGTATGAGATTTCATCAATTTTAGTTGTAAAGAAAGATGGATCAAGAAGTAGCATTTCCACAAGCTTTGTAGAATGTCCTATTTCCACATTGAATGCCACCGCAAATTAAGAATCATACAGAAAAGAAGCCTGAGATATGAAAGGTTTTTCCTCTATATGTTTCTCTTCCCTATGGAGATCACTTTCCATCATTTGTCAGACCTTTTCCTATGAGAACTTTTTACTTCTAGGTAGCAGTCAGGTTCTTCTGCTGAAGATACTTCTGTTCCACTTCTTAATTGTCAAAAGTTCAGACAAATTAAGCCTGAAAATTTTTTCCATAGAAAGGGGAAAACACATTTCCTAAATAAGGCAAAATGTAAAACTTTTGTATAATCTTTGCAAACACTCATTTTTAATCAGATTATTTACTTTACAGTATGTACTAATATACATAACTGTTATGTTAATCTAAACATAACAAAGAACACATTTTGGAAAAAGATGAAGTATAATAAATAAAGTTATGCTACTTTTAAACAAATTTTTGAATGATACGGGTGTACAACTAAAGTAAAGTAAGAAAAATTCAAGACTGTAATGCCTAATTTAATGACCCAATATGGTGGGGATCATTTATCAGCAGACTATTTCACATAGCGCCAAGAAAAACAGAAAAATGATTTTCACATTGTATTTACTTACTAACATTACATAAACTCAATTTTACAAAATACTTTAACTTGAAGAAATATGTTTTATGCTTAACCATACTTTCATTTCATGAGTAATAACTGTAATAAAGTTAACAAGTTTAAGACTGAAGAGTTTAAAGTCCTCTACTGTGCCTATTAGAGTTGAAATCCGAAAGAAAAGGCAAAAATAGTCTAACCTTCTGATGATAGGTAAGCTCCTGTTTTCGATATTTCTTACACATGAACATTAACAGGGTGTCTCAAAAATCTTATTACTGATGTCAAGAGCCGTATTTAAAAGTAAGACACTGAACAACAAAGACAAGTGGGTTGCATTTAGTGAAGCAGCATTGTAATTCTAAACTTCAAACAAGTTAAAATTTCATGAGATTTGGAAATAGTTATCTGGCAATAACTTTCAGCTGCAGATAAAAAAAGGAGAGAAGAACTCAGTAACCTCAACTTCTGTAACATTCAATCTCATTAATTTGATTGATTCAGATACAAGTCAGAATTGCTGAGAATTTCTTGACAATATATCACCAGGTAGGAGAAATGTTTCTTGAAATGGTAATCAATGCACAAAATATTAATGATAGTGGAACAGTTTCCTTTTTCAGAGAAAAAGACCACAGTAAGTTAAATGTTAATATTACTTTCTGTACCCCAAATAGCATTCTAAATAAATAAATATCTTTGAAAGCACAGGCAGAAATAAAGCCAAAAACATTCACCAACCAGGATTCAGGATAGTTGAATGGCAAGATTAGTACTGACAACTTACTGAAAATAAGAGAGGTAAAAGTTGCTTTTATTCTCTCGGAGGTGATTCTCACAAATGAGCCAATACTACTTAATCTGTACATAAAACAATGAGGCAATGATTTGCCTGCAGTGAAAACGAATGAGGTAAATAGCAACTGTTCCACCTACGTTTAAATCTAATTTACTTCAACTCTAACCTTCTCTTCTTGATCATTGGACTTGATATGCGTTGATCAACATGAGGGTATATGGAATAGGAGAAGTTTGAAAGTCTGTCATATGATCTTATAAATCTGAGATTTATTCAGACAAATTAATGATGAATAAAATTAGAAGTTGTGCACTGTGTGTAACCAGGTAGCTGAAGATACTCTAGGAAGTTTGGTTAACAGTCCTTAGGATTTCAACTGGAATGGTTAACCCAAAAAGATTTAAAAGTTTTGTTCAGGTGGAGAATGAAGGAAGAAAGAAACAGAAGACACATTTGAAACAAAAACAGAATTTTCTCAAATTAATGTCAAACACTAAACCATAGATACGGGAATCTCAGATAACACCAAGCAGGACAAATGCCAAAAATTTACACATAGTCATATCATTTTCAAACTTAAGAAAATAAAAGATAAAGAAAAAATCCTTTAAAAAGCCATGTGAGTGGTGTGGTGGAGAAATACTTTACCTATTGAGAAGCAAAGAAAAAACTGCATTCCATGTATACTCAGAAACCATGCAAGCAATAAGAGAGTAAAGTGAAATATTTGAAGTATTGAGAGGAAAAAAAATAGGAATGAACAACGTGGACCACAAGTAGAAAACAGTAAAAAAAAAAAAAAAAAAAAAAGGATATATATTTCCAATTATATAAAAACTCACTTTATATATCAATGGTCTAAATACACCAACTAGAAAACAGAGATTGTCATAGTGGATCAAAACACAAGAACCAAATATATGTAGTCTACAAGAAACCTACTTTAAGACACATACATATAGATTAAAAGTAAAGGAATGGAGAAAGATGCACCATGCTAACACTAGTCAAAAGAAAGGGTGGAGTAGCCATATAAATTTAAGGCAGAGCAGAGCAAAGTATGTTATCAGAGATAAAGGTGGCCATTACATAACGATAAAGCTGTCAATGCTTCTAGAAGATGTAACAATACTTAATGTGCATGCACACTTAACAACAGAGCATCAAGCTACATGAGGCAAGAACTGACAGAACTGCAAGGAAAAAGAGATGAATCCACACTATTATAATTGGAGACTTGAACACCCCTCTATGAGGAATGCACAGATCCAACAGGCAGAAAAATCAGTATAAGTATATCATTGAACTGAATAGCACCATCGATCAACTAGGTGTCATTGACATCTATAGATTACTTCATCCAACAACAGCAGAATATACCTTGTTCTCAAGCTTACATGAAATAGTCACCAAGGCAGACCATATTCTGCGCCATAAAACACATCCTAACAAATTTGAAAGAATAAAAATCACATCATGTCTGCTTTCCAACTACAATGGAATTAAACTAGAAATCAGTAACAGAAATGTAGCTGAAGAATCCCCAAACACTGGGCGATTAAACCCACACATAGGCCAAAAGAATCTTGAAAAACCTAAGAATATTTTGAACAAAAATAAAAACACAACTTATCAAGATATGTGAAATGACAATATAAGCAAGATGGCTAAATAGGAGGCCCCACACTCATATCCAACAGCAACAATTATTTAGCAGCCACCCACGGACAAAAAAAATGCCTTTGTGGGAGCTTTGAGATCTAGATAGGAGCTTGTAAAACCCTGGTGGAGCCCAAGGTAGTGGAAGAACATTTTGAGAAGGCAGGACTGTGCCCAGGGGCCAGGATTGCCAAGTATGGTCTTGGCTACAAGCCCAGAAAAAGCCCCAGCCCCTAAAGGATTCAGTTAAAGCCCCATTTGGTCTTGGTCCTGCCACTAGTGGATCTGGAAGGAGTTCTGCCTATTCATGCCTTGGGTAATGGGTACACCAACTTTAATTCTGACTGGGTACCTTGCAGAAGCCTGTGAACCCTGAGCAGTCCTGCCCACCCAGAGAACCAAGGAAGACAGTCTATGTACCCCCAGAGGCAGCCCTGCAGACCTCAGTCACAGCTGTGGTCTGAAGAGGCTCTATGGCTTCGATCCAACCCCATGCAGACAGATTTCCAAGACAGTCTTAACTGCCCAGCAACCTGTCCAGTGACCTGATGGGATCCCTCCCAGGGAAGGAGGGACATGAGCCACATCCATCCATTCACCTGCTAAAAGGCTAGCCATCTGAGGACCCACTTGTGGACCTTTGTCCCAACACCAGTCCTACAGATCAAGGTACTGGAGGCAGTTCCACCTGTCCAGAGACAGACAGGGTACATGCCCACCTAAGCCTCTGATAACAGGCCCAACAATGGTGAACCCCACTTGGGCAGAGCAGCAGCCATGTGACCAGGCTCCAACCCCACTTGAGTGGTCTCCCAGAGATAATCCCATCAGCCCAGGGACCTTAAAGGAGAAATGTCTTTACCAGCCAAAACTATCCTGTAAAGACTATAAAAGGTATTTTCCCCTTCAAATGAGTAGGCATCAATGCAAGGCTGTAATGATCATGAAGAATCAGGCCAACATGACACCATCAAAAGAAACTAAGAAAGCTTCAGTAACCACTCCAAAGAAATGGAGATCTACAAATGACCTGACAAAGAAATCAACTTTTAAGGAAGCTCAGTGGGATACAAGGGAACACTGACAACTAAATGAAATCAGGAAAACAATCCATGAACAAAATGAGAAGTTTAATAAAAATATAGAAACTATTCAAAAAGAACCAGACAGAAATTCTGGAGCTGAAGAATACAGTGATGGAACAGAAAAATTCAGCAGAAAGCTTCAACAGGAGATAGAATCATACAATATTATGTTGGCTATTCTTTGTCTTTTGCCTCTCCATATAAAATACAGAATCTTTTTATTATCCATAAAATAACTTGTTGGGATTTAGATTGGGATTAGATGAATATGTAGATCAAGTTGGGAAGAACTGATAGCTTGACAGTCTTGAATATTTCTATCATGAACATGGAATGTTTCTCCATTTATTTAGTTCTTTGATTTAGTTCATCAGATTTCTATAGTTTTCCTCATACATATCTTGCACATACTTTGTTAGGTTTATACCTAAGTATTTAACCTTGGGGGTGCTAATATAAATGGTAATGTGTTTTTAATTTCAAATTCCACTTGTTCATTGCTATTATATAGTGACTCACTTTTGTATGTTAACTCACACCCTGGAGCCTTGCTATAATTGCTTATTAGCTCCAGGAATTGTTTTGTCAATTCTTTCAAGTTTTTCTACATAGCTGATCACGTCATCTGCAAACAGTGTTATTTCTTCCTTCGCAATCTGTATAGTTTATTTCCTCCTCTTGTGTAATCGCACTAGCAAGGACCTCCAATAAGATGTTTAAAGTAGTGGTGAGTGGGAAAAATTCAAGTTTCTCACCATCACGTTTGATGTTAGCTATAGGGTTTTTGTAGATATTCTTTATTGAGTTAAGGAATTTCTTTTCCATTCCCAGGCACAGAGAATTTTTAGGGCAGTGAAACGATTCTATATGGTACTACAGTGATGGATTCATGTCATTATATAGTTGTCAAAACCCACAGAATGTACAACACCAAGGGTGAACCCTAATGTAAATTATGAATTTTAGGTGATGTTTTGTCAATGTAGGTTCATATATTGTAACAAATATACCACTGTGATTCAGGATGTTAATACAGGGGGGAGGTTGTGCTGTGTGGGGAAGGAGCTATAGGGGAAAACTTTCTGTCCAATTTTGCTATGAACCTAAAACTACTCTTAAAAAATAAATTTTATTAAAAAGGTAGTTTAAAAATTTTTGATGTAGTAACATAATAGCTGCTTATTCTTTCTTCTGTGGTACAAAGATTCATGGGCCAATAGATGTATATTTAATTAGCCTATTGCCACATTTATTAATTGTGTGACCTTGAGCAAGTTGGTCTCTTTCGGCCTCAGATTTCTAATCCAACAAATGGCACTAAAAAGATCTATTTCTCAGGCTTGTTATAAGTATGCAATGTAAATACTGTTTCTGACTATAAATTCAGTATTGTAATATTATTCTTATTGACAATAAACCCTGTCATTTAGATCTTTTATTCCATTACTATTACATTCAATTTATATTGGACTTTAAGAAGATTGTGTATGTTATTTTTTAATTCATTCCTCCTTTGCAATTTATTGTACAGTTTTTTAGAAATATTATATGGTGGATTGCAAATAATGTACAGTCTCAAGTTGGTAAAGGGTTTTCTCTTTTCTCTCACAAATCGTGTTGCTCAAATCTTCTTTGGCCTTTCTGATTTTCTAGTTTAGAATCCATCTGTCATATTGGCTATCCATTCTTACTATGATTTTTCTAACTAATGCTAACATTGTTCTACATTTCTGGCCTTCCTAAAGGAGATACGGTCTTTAATGGACTTCTTTGAATATTGTTGACTAGTACAATAATCTCCAAACATTTCTGATCAATCACTGTAAGTAAAATGGTTAAACATGTTCACACTGCATGTATATTTTAAATAAAGTATACACATGTATGACTAATATGATTTGAGCTATAGATTCTGAAAGTAATGAGAAGAACTAAGCTTAAGGGTATGAAAAAATTGGACTACCTTTGACAGGTAATTTTCTCAGGAAAGGCCATGAAGCAGGACAAACGTCTCAATCACTGAAGAGGTTGCTTATGCTATTCAAGGAGGCTCATTAGAGTTTTGGTGTTTGGGCTTAGACATTCCTAAACCTGTTTAAGTGTCCCTGTTCTAATTCTCAGGGGCCCACTCTCTCCCAATAAATGTTCTGACATTTATGTAAGGAATCTGGAAAAGCTGTGAATTGAACTTACATTGAAATTCAACAAAGCGGATTCTAGCTATGCATCTAATTTCCAGCTGAGAGGCTTTCAAATCAGAAGGAATAAGAGACACTTTTAGGGCCCTCATAGAAACCCCTTGGTCTCTGACCTTGCCAAGGCATTCAAGTGTTATTTTCTTTATTCTCGTTATTGTATTGAGAGAGAGCCAGCCCTGTATACTCCATTCTTCTTTTAATTGTCCATAACAGCAAATGCTTGTTCTGCCAAAGACTAGCCTTAGACACCTCACCCATACAATTCTAGATAATAATGTAATCATTTATTTTACCCCAGTATACTACAGATCTCCCTATTTCTAATGGTAATGGAAAACCAGATTTCAAACCAAATCATGTCAAATCGCCAAACCATATTCCCATCCTTAGGGTCTCTAAGTATTGTTGAGTAGGAAGTGATTTAACTCAGGAAATTAAGGGCTTATAAAAATTATTGGAAGAGTTAAAGACATGTGTTCTAGGTCTAGAATGATTTCCAGAATACTCAACTGACCCATGGCTTGATAAGAGCAATTTCCTCTGGACGTGTGTTGGAATCAACTGCTACCAGTATAACTGCCTCTAGACACCCAGGGAGTTGGAGAAAGAACCAACTGCGATCCAGTAATTGGCCAGATCAGCAAGACTCCTCTGCTACTGATGCCTTTAAATAAGTGTCTCAACATTTTAGAAGCTGAAGAATGGTTGCTAGAACACTGCAGCAGAGAAAGTTCATGTTCCCCAACAATTCCAGTTTTATTACTACTTGTATTGTTTTATAATTCCTTGAAAGTTGGTATGTGTACAGACATACGTAATACGTATACATACATATATGTATCTGTATGTATAGAAAATCTTTCATTAACTCTTGAAGATTCCTAAACATATTTTCAACGTTTCGGTTGTTCTATTTTTAGTTTTTCTGTAGTAAATAACTCAATTTTTGATTTTTTTTAAGGTAGCTTTCTTATTAATTTACCGACATGTTTTCATATTGTGATTTAGACTCAAGCTAGGCAGCGTTTTTTAAGTTTTGTTGCTCCTTCTCTCTGCTTCTTCTGTGCTCCATTATCCTTGTGTAATAAAGATTTTTATTTTCCTCCACAGGCACTTTTGTCTTCCTCATCCAAAAGTAGGTTTAATGTTGGTTCTTGGTCGCTCCTACCCTGAGGGGATATTGGGAATATCACATATCGGGTCTCTAATTCCCACAGAGCAATAGAATACCTCAGTGCCATCTACAGCTGTACTGAGTTCAGCAGATTTGCAGCTTCAGCCCTGATAATCACAGTGGACACTCCCTTATGATCCACAGCAGTTCTCATTTTCGGAAATGGCTATCACTTTAATCGCTTTTTATTAGTATCTTTTGCAGTGTGTGTGTGTGTATATACATACATATATATGTATATACACACACATACATATATATGTAAATTAGAAAAACTGTCATTTAGAATTTAGGTTGGAACTGAGAAGAGGCTGCCCCCTTTACACGATACTTGAGCACTCATGAGTGTAAGTTGGAGATGGCAATTTTTTTTCTTTTACTGCCTGTGCCAGTTACAGAAACAGGTACTGAAGCAGGCCATTTTAACTATGGCAAAGTCACAATGAACAAATACCTGCTGACATCTGACAGCCAGGCAAGGGGTTATGCATATTAACACACTCTTCAAGTGAAGATCTGACCAGTACCCAGATGAACAATGCTGGGAATCAAGGAAAAGTCAGACAGTTTTTAAACACAATGTCTGTATTGATCTCTATTCATTTAAAATGAGGAAGGACAAATGGAAGGAATGAAGAAAGGGACACAAAGACTATTATGTACAAAATGATTAGAGAAGAGCCAATAAAGAAGTTAATGCCTATGATCTCGAAGAAGATGTCTCTGGACATTATCTTTCATTGAAACAAGAAGAAAACTTTAGAAAATGCTCTGAGGCTTTAGGGTTAAATGGTGGTACGTAAGACACATGTAATATTGTTCCTACTGAGCACCAATTAAAGTACTCATGATTCAAAGTGAACCAAAGAAAAGGTTATGGGCGTAAATCTGGGTAAGATTTCTGCTTAATAATTCATGACACATTCTTGTACTATATATAAAACAATCCATACTCTGGACCAAAATAAATCTCCCAAATAAGATAGGATATGCACAAAAATTCAAACTACAGTGAACAGCCCACCTCTAACAAGTACTGGCTTCTCTCCCTCTTATATCTAAGTAGAACTATGTTGATTCAAACACTATATTCAGAAGTATAGAACTGAAAAAAAAGCAAGGAGCAGTACTGGGGAAGAAGTAAGGACTTAGCATTATTTTGTTCAAAGACTTCCAACAGTAAATGAAAATTGGAACAGGAGAAGTTTAGCATTGAAGCAGCAGATGATGGAAGCTCAGTTTATAGGACTACTTTACAAATTGCAAATCAAGCTTAGGGTGATGCTTCAGGCTGAGATATAAGAGGATACACCACCTACCATCAAGTAAATAGTGACGGCAGCTGTGAGATGTGGCATCACACCCTGAGGGTAAACACTCTGCCCACTCAAGACAAATAAAAATACATCTATGAATTACTACCTCCGTATAAAGAAAAAGGAAATTACACTTAATAGTCAAGGGAAAAAAATAACTGAAAATAACCTTCACAAGAAAAATATATACTTAAAAAAAAAGTCAAGCAGCAGCTTGTTGTCCTCAAAATAATACAAGAGGAAATGAATTATAGGAAGCAGAAGCAAGAAGCCTTAAGGATAAAACTGAGTTAAGATAGAAAGGGTGCTGGCAGCATAAAAGAGTGGCATAATAAAAATCCACATTGGAGGTAGTCCCAATTGGATCTGATTACAGAAAATCAAGTCACTGGTATGGAGGATAAATTTAAGACGCTTATCCAGAATGCAGAGAGAGATTAAAAACTAAGATAACATGTAAAAAGAAGGCAAAAAAATCCTATCTAAGAATTATTCGTTTTCCAGAGGAAGAAGCAGAACATCACAATGCACAGTGATGTAGACAGAATTATTTCTTGATCTTAAAAAACAAAACAAAACTGAATTTATACAAATAAGCTCAACAAATAGGCTCATTGAGGGTACACCACAGCCCCGTTTGGATGGACATTTATTTGATGGCCACTCTTTTGCTGTTATAAATAACCTACATGAGAAGCCTTGTGGGCATTTTGCTTCATATTTGTAGAGAACTACCTTAAGGGTGGATTTTAATCAGTGGAATTTCTGGGTCAAAGAGAAAATAACATTTTTTCTGGTAGTGCCAAATAATCCTAGTGGGTTTGTATAATTTCTCATGCTTATCAGTAATACATGAGAATGATTGTTTTCCAAAGCTTTGCCAACTGAGTTTACAGTCAAACTTTTGAACCTTTGCCACTCTGCTAGTAAGAAGCGGTATTTCAGTGTAATCTTGATTTACATTTGTCTTCATGTAAGTGACGCTAAACATGTATTCATATTGTTATGGATAATTTGCCTTTCCTTTGAAATGATCATATTTATTTACATTTTATCATTAATTTTGGTCCTTCCAATAATTAAGAGCTATTTATTTGGAGATTATCCCTTTAAGAAAAAAGCTGGTAATATTTTCTTCTAGTTTGTCACATTGAATTTAGTTTACGGAGCTTCTCTTACCCCATACACACAGACTTTAAACATATATTTGAATTTAGTAATTAGAATTTTTACCAATTCTGAATGTTGAATCATATTAGAAAGGTTTTTCATGTTCCAAGGTTATAAAGGAATTCATCCTTGTTTTACACTAGTAGATCTATGGTTTTTGTTTTAAATATAGATTTCTGACCCATTTGTATTTTACTAAATGGCTAGCCAGACATCTCAAATTTTTAAGTCTGTATTTCCCCCACCACAGGCACACTTATTTTAGAAGCCACATATACCACATTTTATCTTATATTTTAGGATCTATTTCTAGATTTTCATTCTACTCCATTGGACTATCTACCCATGTGCCAAATTTTCACAGCTTTAACACTGTTTTAACAACAATTTTACACATTATGTTGTAATATCTGGCAGAGTTATCCCTTACTTTTTCCTCTCTGGTCTTGACTAATTTTCTACAGGAATTTTTATTGAGATACATTTGATTTATATACTAACTTCAGACCTAAACCCTCATGATGTAGAATTATCCTACCTAAGAACACTAATGTCTATTTATTAGAGTTTATTATTGCGATATCCAGGTATATTTGAACTTTCTACATTTTGTGCTTTTCTTATTTATGTTCCTAGGTAATGTATCTTTTACCCTATTTGAAATCTTCTCATTGTGTCCTCTAATGAGTTACAGTATGCTACATGAAGGCTATTGATTTTAATATATTAATTTTATATCCTGTTCCCCCAATAAATTCTTACTGTCATTGTTTCTCTTGGTTTTTGATCAAGTGCACTATCATATCATATGCCAATAGAGAGAACTTATCTCTTTTCCAGTGCTCATGCCTCATAATTTCTCTTGTCTGATTGCATTTACTAACACCTACAGTATCTTCTATAAAATCATATTAGTGACATTGCATATACTTTCATTTTTCCTGACTCTAGTGAAAAAATGTTTCCTCATTTTAAAAAGATGCTGACTTTTGTAATGAGGTACATATACTTTACCATATTAAGGAAATATTCATTGATTTCTCTTCCATTAACTGTTTTTTTTTTCACTTTTAAAAATCAAGAGTAGATATTGGATTTTATTGAATGCCTTTTTAGCATTAATGAAGGTGATCATAAGATTTTTTTTAGGAGTTAATATGTGAATTATATTGATTCCCTAATATTAAACTACACTCATATTCCTGCAATAAACTTGGCCATGATTTATTATTTTTTAACATGATAAAATTCTGTGTTAATATTTTATTTAGCTTTTTGATCAATCTCTAGTTTCTTTCTAATACTCAGTAAACATTGTACATAGTTACCAATATTTACTTCTTTTAAAACATATTTCTTTTTTCATGCTCTGAAACAATTTTAGTAGCATTGAGATTATCTGTTTTTTGCTTAATTGGTAGAATTTCCTTGTGATACCATTTTGCCCTGGTGCTTTTCTTGGAGGTGTGGATGGCATAGGATGAAGTTAGTCTGGCTTAATTTTCTTTGTCTTCTTTGGTCAATTTGAGTATATTTACTTAAGAAATTATCTAATTCATTTAAGCTGTAGATCTATATGCAAAGTAGTCTAATGTTCTTATTTTTTAATTTCCTAGGTTTCAATATTTATATGGCCTCCTAAGTTATTTTGTCTGTGTTCTTTCCCTTTTAATTTTCTTGTTTAAATTAGTTAATAGTTGATCTATTTATCTGTTCATTTCAAAGAACTAGCATTTGACTCATTTATTATTTCTGTAATTTTTCTGTACCTACTTATTTTCTATTTTCATCTGTATTTCATTCCTTCTTTTCAGAATACTTTACTATTTAATGGCTTTATGTTCAATCGCTATATTGATTCAGCATTTAGTTATAAATAATGCTGTGGTTAATGTTTTAGCTGTATTCTATAGAGTCTGATATGTAGTGTTTTTATTATTTTTTAGAAATACTTAAATATTCTATTTAATATCTTTTAAATAGTTTTAAAAATTTATGTATACATATATATAATCAGTCTTTGTCTTATTCAAAGCTTTATTTTTATCTGAAATCTATCTTAGCAAATATCAATTAAAATCTTTATTTTTTATGTTTTTATTTTTTAATATATATTTTTAATGTATTTTTATCTCTTCTGAAGCTTGTTTTCAGCTTACAGTTTGCTCTATGATCCAATCCAAAACTGTATCTTAACGTGAGTTGAACCCTACTTAATGATTTTAAATATTTGAGAAATATAATTATACGAATGTTTTTAAAAATAAAAGGTAACAACTAATGCAATTAACAAAAATAATAACTTAGTAGCCATGGCATATAGCGAAACGAGTTTAAAAAGAAGGATCGAAAAATGAAACAGAAGATTCTAACTTACTGCTTACTACCCAAGTGTTTGATCATTTAATTACATCCTAAAATTCACATCTTGAAATGGAGATAACAATACTATTGTTAAAAGGGTTAAATGAGATGATAGTGTCATTGTACTGGGTACATAGCATGTATTTTTTATTTTCAGTAAAGCATAATAAAACATAAAATTAAATTTACACCAGTTATGATAATTAAAATACATCAGTCAAATTGAATTAAAAGTCAGGTATAATTATATGCTGCTTTGAGAAATTAAAATAATGTAATGGACAAAGAATGCATAAGAAAGATCACCAATATGTGTGTTAAGCAAAAATTTTTAACTTATAAGGAAATGATCACAATGAATCCCAACAACATGTGAGATTAACAGTCTTTTCTCCGTCTTTGGTAGACCAGAATAACATATGAATATAGAAAGGGAGAGTTTGAGACCTAAAATTAAACAAATGGCAAAATAATAAACACTTCACAAATACTGTTTCAAAATGCGTACTTGTATAAAACAGTGAGGCATACACTAATATGTAAAAGAAATCCCTCAAGAAATTCCCCAAACCAAAACTTAGACAAATAACATTTTTGGATAAAATGTCTTACTTTAATAATGAAAGTTCAGATAAACTAAAACAACAACCTATCAATCATTGCAAAAGTAATCGCCTAATAGTTCTTAGGTACATGGTTGAGTCATCAGAACATTTTTCGGAGTTTAACAAACACTGCAAGGTCTTCAGCCAAACCTGAAGTATGGGACAAATGCATAACGTTTGTACATAAATATAGGAGAGTAAAAGTATATGAACATATAATTCTATTCTAGAAATGAGAAAAGGGGTAGGGAGTGCTAAGAAAGAACAGAGAAAGTTTTCAGAAAGAAAAAAGTTATTAGAGTAAAGAAAATCATACATTTGATAATCAATCTTTCATCTTTAGATAAAAGAAACCAATAAAAATAGAATACAAACTAATGAGTTTTTGTTTTTTTTTTTTATCAGAAGCAAATCAAAGAATGAAAGAGGGGGCTTCCCTGGTGGTGCAGTGGTTGGGAGTCCGCCTGCCGATGCAGGGGACACGGGTTCGTGCCCCGGTCCGGGAATATCCCACATGCCGCGGAGCGGCTGGGCCCGTGAGCCATGGCCGCTGAGCCTGTGCTCCGCAACGGGAGAGGCTACAGCAGTGAGAGGCCCGCGTACCGCAAAAAAAAAAACAAAAACAAAACCAAAAAAAAAAAAAGAATGAAAGAGGGAAAATACAATAAAAAGTTGAAAGGAGCCATGGCCACATAGTAAGGGTTTATTTATAGTAGTGTTACAGTAACATATTAGCTATAAGTCTATTTTAATAAGCTAGAACATTTCAAAGGAAATGGAAAAATATCAAAATTAAAACAGAAAATTTAAAGAAACAAGTAATCATGAAATAAACTTCAAAATGTAACATAGCCTTATTTAAAAAGGTGTGGTAGAATAGACAAAAACCTAAGATGGTCATAGCTAAAAACACGTTAGAGAGATTGAAATAAATGGCTGATTTTCAGATGAATTGGTAGAGTACCATTCCGGGTTTTCTGCATTGATCATTTAGGCGGAAAAACATACTGTCTAATATAATTAAATTTCTAACACAGAATGCTTTACCTATGGAAATTGTTAAAAGACAAAAAAAAACCCATATCGTATATTACATTTTCAAGTAAATTTCCTTTGGCACCTGCCATACACACAAGTTCTCACTTAGAAATATGAGGCCTTGTAACATTTTTTAAAAGCCCTTTTTATTACCATGCACCCTCTTTCAATAAACTTAACTCTTTAATTCTAAAAGCTCTTAGGGGGAGCCTGAAACTTTCTTTCGGATACAGAACAGACAAACTTAAGTTCTCTCTTCGAGTCACATGAATTGAGAAGCATTTCAATTCAGATGTGTGTGCTGTAAGTTCTCACATTAGGAAGTAAGTTTCTTGGTAGCAGGAAATGCAGAACTGGTGCCAATTATTTGTCAGCTGATCAGAAATAGTCTGATAAATTTCTAGTCCAATAAATAAAAGATACAAATCTAGTAGAATTAATGTATAGATTAGTTTAACAGAATAGTTTAAAATAATAGTTTGATTCGTTTAACGTATTAGTTTAACATCTACTTATTAAGATCAGTGTGTTAATAAGTAGTTTGATTAATAGTTATCTTCCTGGATGTGCATGCTTTAAAAAATATTGTTAGCAAGTGCCTACTAAATTTGTTTTTAATTTTCAGTACTAAACAATTCAGCCTTTTCCTTCTTATTGGACATGCTTCTCCATTGCAGTGAAGCTTAGGCTTTATTCACAAAACTTGCCACATGCAAATTTGTAATGTGTTGATTTTGCTGTTTCTTCATCATTTGTTTATCAATTCTTCAGAATCTGTTGTGCATTTATGTACTCTTTCTCTTGGCCTTTATCTCTGTTTCCACTTCTCCAAGTTGCCAAAATCTCATTCTCTATCATTTCCTCTGAATCTCACTTTATAGCTCAGTTCATCAGACCCTTTGATAAAACAATCCCACCCAGAAGCCAATGATTAAACAAATAAAATGGCAAAACCTGATGTAGCCCAATTTTCCTCAAAGCCTCTGCCCCCACTGCTTCCTTCAAACTCTAAATATGTGACTGTAATGTCTTAGTCTGCATCGTCTAATTATTTTAGTCTGAGGTACAAATTCTAAATAAAGTTAATTAAATTATAATCAGATAGAGGAAGCTCTTAGAATGTGTCAACAAATCTGTTAATCATTCTATGGATAATAAATTAGTCCTTCCAGGAAGGGGTAACAAATTACCCAAGTAAGATATTTAATAAGAATAAATGCCTCAGCCAAGCTACAAGAGATACCAGGAGTGACCCCTTCTTAGGAAATTCAGGAAAGAGGAGGATCAATCAAAGTAAATTGTGGAAGAATTTGATTATTTTAAAGAAGAGGAGACTATTAGAGACCCTTAAATCATATAATATAAGCATACATGCTTATATAATAGAATGTCTATATCTCACATAAGTATTCTGAAAAAAAGTGTCCATTTTCATGTTTATTTCCCCCAATTTTAATTTATAATTAGGATTCTGAATTTAAGTCTCTCACAATGAAAATATATTCAGTAAGTTGTCAATATGTCTTCTAATAGTATTAGCTCGCAGTTTCTAAAGCCCAAATCTTTCTGTTATACTTTTTCAAGATATAAACGTACCAAAGAATATTTCCTTTTTAAAGTCCAGTTTCATAGTACAACTTTCTCTCAGATTTTATTAACCATATTCCATTTATTCAGCGCTATCTTATTAAAAATTAATCAATGCACTTTCACTAATTTAGTTAATTTGGCATTTTCACCTATTCCAAGAAAAATATGGCTTCTATAAAGTTGCTAAATAATTAGCAAATGTAGGTAAGAGTGATCACTTCATTGATTTTTTTCATCATCAAATGTGTACATTAAGGTGTAACTCAAAATATTAGTAAATTGATGTAGCAAAGCGTCTTTAAAAATTGACTCTACCAATATCATAAATTAATGGTTTACTCACCTGAGCACTTATATGCTCATATGCTTTATATGCTACTAGGTTATAGTGTTCTAAAAATTCACCAAATTATATCATGAAGTTTAAAACTCTGAAAGAAATTTTTGTGAATAGAGCTAGTATTCAATATAGTCTGAGCCAATTGTGTTTAAATTATTAATTATAGTATAATTAAGGGTCAAAAGAGTGTTTCATGGTATAGTGAGACTATCTTCCAGATGTAAAATATAGAGACGTTAGGAGTTGGATGAAATTTGAAGTAGATTTTAAGGGTCTACAATTCTACTATTCCAAGTCACTTAGATATTTGCAGTTTCATATTGAGTGTTAGTACAATGGACATATCAAAAATAAAACTAACCCCTATTTCAGTGAGGCATAACATCTCATTGAATGTTACTGCTTCTAAGAGTAGCAAAAACTTATTTTGATGTGTATTGTGTGGCATTTGGGGATTAACATTGAATACGGCCCCAAATGATGATTTCCTTTTTAATAATACCTGTAACTATGCACACAATTATAGCTAGATAAGATAGATTAGTATTTATTAGGTTCTGATTATTCACTAGTCACTAGGCTAGATGAGTTACGCATTATATTGCTTAACTATATATTCAAATAAAGATGTATGTTTATAAAATTCACTAACACTATTAGCAAAATTGTAGGCATATTGACACTTAATACTCCTAGCATGTAATATGGCATTCTTAATATGAGTGCAGCAAATTCTAAAACCAGCACGTCAGATTCAGTTTTGCATTTGTTTATGTGATTAGCATCTTTATCTCCTGATAGACTATAAACTCAGTGAGGGCAGAGACTGTAGCCCCAGTGCCTTATTTAGTGATTTAGCAGATAACAGATATCCAATAAATACTGATTTACCGAATGAACAAATGAATAATATGAATAGCTTAAGTGTGCTCTGAGGATCAAATCATTGAATTAATTTTAAGTACAATTTCTCATGTATATGTTCTTTAAAAGTTATCCTATGTTTTCTGTTATTTAATAAATATAAAGGACAAAAACAAAACCAGAAAATAGAACTAAATAAGGATATTTGAAAGGAAATTTGACTATATAAGAATAGCTAAAATATATTAAGTGCCTTTCATATCTAGGCATTGTGTTAACTGTTGTTAGGTAGATTACTCATTTCAGCTGCACAACCTCCTTGTTAAGTAGTTGTCATTATTATTGCATTTTTGCCAATAACACTGAGTTCTAGAGAAGTTGGTATTTTCCAGAAATTCTCCAGCTACTAAGTAATGCAACCAGGATTCAAACCCATAATGTCTAACTCTAGTCCAGGATTAAAACCTTTAATATACTTCCATTTTCTCATACAGGACTAGAAAACATGCAATATATATGCTTGCCAGTTGTTTGATTAAATATTTAGGAAGTTTCAGTTTTTCCTGAAGAAAATAAAATCTCAATGTTCAACTACTAGTATATTATTTTAAAAATTTTCACTATCTATGCTGTAATTAAAGACCTTCTGTGAATTCAGTGTAAATTTCCAGACAAATACTAGGTTCATTGTTAAACTGAGATTAGTGTGTATGTCACTTTTGTATGCATGTTGACAAGATGACTCACTGATATAAGATACTTCAAAACTAAAGGTTTAGCAGTTCTGGTTTGATACATAGCCATCATTCACAGTATTTTCGGAAGGAAGGTCGTTCATTCTTTCAGGCTCACATACTCCCATCTTTGATAAGAGTTAGTCAAGCACCAAAATACTCTGCAAAATACACAAAACAATGCATACCCTCTGAGTTCTTATGAAGAAACCAAGGTTTGAGGTCAGTTTTGTTATTATCCTTACTTGACAACACAGCATCACTTGGCTTTGACGCTATTGCAGACATCATTTAAGGTCAAGATACACTGACTAACAGGCACAATTTAACCATGAATTAGTAATTGTCTGGAAATTTATATTATGATTTCTGGATTTGGAGAATCTAGGTTAAGCGGTGGGTGCATTTTAGCTTGTCTAATTCCAAGGATCATTTATGTATGCTTCAATCTTCTAATCAAAGTTGCTACCATTTGACACCTGTGTGCTCTGCCAAGGCTAAGGTCTCTGGAATCCTGTCACATTCTTACAATTTTTTTATATATGCATTATGAAGTTGGGTAAAGTTGCTGTAATTCCTGTAGGAACAAAGGGATGAAAATGAAGGTATGTAAGAAACACAGAATGTAACAACTGCTTAACAATTTCTTGGAATATGAGTGTACATCATACTAGTCATCTATCATCTGATACCTCTGTCTCTAATAGAAAATGTTTTATCTTACCAGTATCCTTTCACGACTTTTTATTATGTTTCTTTCTTTCCTTAGGGCTACCCAAGCCCTAAGTCATAATAACTATATTAACTAACTGGTACACCAACTAAGACCAATTTTGCTTCCTTTTTAAAAAATTCAACTCCTTTCTCTGAACATATGTTACCTATGTCACTATGCTTATCCTAGATATCTTCTATTGATCCTTTTACTGCCTCATATCCAATTAGTACTGTAGCTTTTACTTACCTTCCTACTAGCTATTGTTTCATTCATTCTCTCTATTCCTACTACTACTAAGCCTTTGTTCAAGTTTCCTTTGCTCCTCTATAAGCTAAGTAGTCTCCTAACCAGTTCTTATATCTTGAATCTATTCTCTATACTGTACCAGAGTGGTCTTTCTAAAAAGTAAGTTGATCAGATGTATAATTATCAATTCCTCTGCCAATTTTAAGAATAAAGTTCAAACCCCAAGTTTAACATATAAGGTCATTGGCTACCACCTACCTATATGAGCCTAAATTCCCACCCTTCCTATTATAGACTGCCTTCTAGTTGTAACCATCAACCTGTAGTTTACTTGCAAGCCTTCTTACATACCCCTCTACCAGAAATGCTCTTTTCAGCCACTCCCACATATGCCACTGCCTACTGGTTCTTCTAAACTTTTTGGGATCATCTTTCCCATTCAACAGTCTATGTAACACCCTCAGTCTGTCAAGATATCCTTCCTTTGCACTCTACAAACACTTTTATCATGGCACAACATTCTACTCTAACAGTTGGCTATCTGTCTCTTTTGCTAAGCCATCAGCTTTGTAGAAGGCAACCTCTAAAAGAGCCCACAACGATCCCCACCTCCTGGTGTACATAACCTTGTCAGTCCTCTTTCCAGAGTGTGTTTGACTTATTCCTTTGTTAGAATACAGCAGAAATGATGGAATGTCCCTTCTGATACTAGGTTATAAAAAGACTGTGGCTTCCACCTTAGGTGATCACTCTCTCTTGCTTTCTTGGCCTGAGGGAAACTAGGCGCCATGTTGTGAGCTGCCTTATGGCAAGACCCAGGTGGCAGGGAACCGAGGTCGTGCCATGGTCAACAGCCAGCAAGACACTGGACCCTGCCAACAGCCACATGAGTTTAGGAAAGGACAACAAAGCTTTAATGAGACTCTAGCCCTTCTTGGCAGCTTGACTGAAACTTCATGAGCCTCCTTGATCCAGAGAAACCCAGCTTAGCTGCTCCTAGATTCCTGACCCACAGAAACTGAGACAATAAATGTTTGGTACTTTAAACTGCTAAGTTCTAATGGAATTTGTTATGTAGTAATAGATAATACAAGTATTAGTATTTTTAAGTTTAGAAAACATGACTTATTTGACTTTGAGTCATATATACCTATCATTTTTGTTAAGTAAATTAATCCTCTTCACTTGAACTTTTACTTTTAACCCACCAATAGACTTGAGGCATTCAAACTTCAAGCATTCTGAAACATAGTTTATAACTTTATTCGTTAGGAGTTTTTCTTCAAAACAGAAAACGAAGTTTCTAATAACACAAATGTATTATACATCATCTGAATATGCATATCTAGGGGCATATGTGCAATTGTACAAAGATAAAATTAGGAGAAATGCTTAGAATGTTTTTCTCTAGGATCCTATTTTCAATTCAGCCATATAATGGCATAATGTAAGGCATAAGTTTTATGTTAGGTTTTAAAAATCAAACGACTCGCACATAGGTGACACCATGTCTATATATAAGAAGGATGCCCTATTTCCCTAGGCATTAATTTGACTTGTTAAGCTTAGAAAACCCATCTTTTTCCTAGAAAGAGAACCCCACCAATTATCCTTTTATTATGTTTTCATAATAACAAATATTGCCTCGTGGAAGATTTCCCCATCAGTGTTTTATATTTAAGTGCACAGTCTGTTTAATCCTTCGACTTTATCATACTTCACTGATTAATCTAGTTTAAATACCATAAAAGTCCATAATCATTGCTATAAAAACTTACGCTTGCTTATTAAACTCGCTACTTTGCCACTGTCAAATGCAAGCAATAAAATTGTGCATAGATATAATGGAAGCAAACAGTTTTGCAATTGCTAAATAGATGACACCTGGTGCATATGAATGCTTTCAATTTAATCCAAACTTATATGATAAGCACCTAAAATATATTTTGTATAAATATACTTAAATATTTAAACTGTGCCTCTGGCTGACTGGTATGATGCCTCTTCATTGTATAGTCCTTGACATGATATATACATATATGTGTGTGTGTGTGTGAGTGTGTGTGTGTGTGTGTGTGTATATATATATATATATA
>NW_020185325.1:8622179-8756622 GCF_003031525.2 Neophocaena asiaeorientalis asiaeorientalis | reverse complement strand
TATATAAGACACACAGAAGGCTGTTAAAATGTTCAAGAATTTCATAGCGAAAAAGCAACTTCAAATTCAGAGAAGTCTAGACAGGTAAAATGTACCTGATTTTTATTGCATAAAACTTAAATATCTGTTATCTGACCTTTAAATAATTATGGTTGGTACACTGAAAGAGATTTTTGTGGGAAGTCTGAAAATGAAGATGGCAAAGAAAAATACCTGAAACTTGGCACCACCTGTCTGAATTAATTTGTCATTATTGCCCAGGGTAGTTGCCAAAATCTTTGCTATCAAAAGAGTTTTAGCAATTTTTTTCCAAAAACCTTTATGTCATGTTGTCACAAGAGCTTTGAACACCAAGCACTTTAGGAAGAAAAGTCACGTAACTGAAGGATTGGGTAAGATCTCCTCAAAGTCCACTCAAGTACATGCTCTTATAATTAACAGCAATGGGTTGTAGCATCAGCTCAGACTGGGGCTCGTTCATCACTGTGATGACAGATGGCTTTAAAAATTGCCCAGCACTGGACTGAAATGAACAAGCTGTTTGGTTTCTTACTCAGAAGTACTATATATACACACATATATGTAGTTTTTTCCTTTCTTGGTTTATCATTGCATACTTTTCACATCCATAAGGAAGATTAGCATTCTCTGGGAAATGGAAATTGTTAATACACATCCATCAGCACAGAACAGAATGAACAGAGATCAACACAAAGAAGAACATATTCCATTTTTTATCAGATTCAGAGAGAAAATGATCTATTTTTATTCAATCAATGATGGCTAAAAATATCCTGGACTTACTATTCCTACTTGTATCTAAACACAATTCATAAGTCTTAATTCATTAGACTAATGTGTTTATAAGGCAGTTGAAATGTCAAAGCTCTGCTGGATCTAGTATAAACTTAAATTCCATTACCTGGCAGGCATTAATTGCTTATGGAGCATAGGGATTCTTCCCAAGGGTCTTATATGTTTCCTTTTGTCATTTTGCTAACTATTCTGTCTAGACGAACTTAAAGCCCTTAATCCTCCATAGGGATCAATAAACTGCGTGATAATTCAGTCTTAATAATTAGCTTTCACTTAAACACAAATGGTCATTTCATTGTGAACTGCAGTACAAAATGATAATGAAATAATTAAAAAGACAGATGAAAGAGTGACTTAATAGGGAAGAGGCCTTACTGTTCAATTAGAGGCATTACCATTCAACCTTTTTATTACTGCCACAACCTTTCAATTTTTTAAAAAAATAACACTTCAAGCTCTGCTCATTTAACCCATGGAAGTATCACTATTATATGCCATCTTATGATGTGATTCTTATGCTACAGACTGGTGAAGCAGTTGTCTCCCTGAAATTATTAAAATGGTGAATATTTGATTCAAAGGTCTATAAATTGTGTATAAATCATAGTACTATACATATTGTCCTGATTTCTCACATAAGGGATTTTCTTGAGCCTTCCCAATTTCTTTTTAAACAGGATTAGCTCTATACAGTTCCTTTGAAACAGCCTCAAAATTGTGTAGAACAGTTTTAAGATACTGGATGTTCTGAAATAAATCGTAAAGGCATCTCATTTTTTCCCTCAGAGAATTTCCTGGGATAGTCTACAGTACAAAAATTTTTCATATTTGCTGACCTGACAATTTAGTTCTAAGTCCAAAAAGGTACAAAACTTCATTAACCTTTTAATACATTCTCACAGATGTAGGGTGATAGATAAGTTTGAATCTTTATGATCAAAGCACTAGCCTAATAGCAAAATCTTTTACTTTACCTTTGCTGTGTCCTGCTTTCATTTTAATTTCTACTCTATCCTCACATGGATATGGACAGACTGTACTTCAGCTTTGCCCAGTAGTTGGAGACATTCATAATCAATTTCAGCAAAACCTGCCACTGTTCTTGCTATTGGCACAGGTGACAGAGCCCTTGGGCTTCCCCAGTCTCTTTGAAATGAAGGTAAAAGTCTCCAGGAAAAGACTCTGCTCATTAATCCTGATCAAACTCGGAAAGATATACCACAGAACGGACATCCGACATGAGACGTATCTGTATGTTCTCAAATACTAAGGGAATATGTCTTCAAGTTAAAAAAATTAATTCGTATCGAGTCAATATTAAAAAGTAGACTGTGACCATAGTCTTCACATAGAATTACAGTACCTGGCACAAAACAGGGATAGGGACTCAAATATCTAATTAAGGGATAAATGAAAGGCACTTTTGAAACATAAAGGCATTCATTCACTTCACTTCTCTTATCCCTCTCATTCATTACTATTATATAGGTTTATAAGCTGTCAACTGTTATTCCAAAGTAAAAAAAACAAACGCACAGAATTCTTTTCCTCAAGTTTGACACAGAAGACTTATTTGTTAAGAACCTGACCTGAACCAACAACAGGAAGAAAGACACATACACACACCCGAACTTTTCTCCATTTATTATAGAGCACATTCAATCACACTTGGTACATGATGTAATATATAGCAAATTTCCCATTTTTATTTTTTAAATATGAATCATTCTGAATTTCTAATATATTTATTGGCAAGGGTTTCAGACAAGCTACTCCAGATTGGCAATTTACTAACTGTAAACTATAATGAAATGACCTGTATTTAGGCACAGGTCAGAAAAATCTTCCTTTGAAATTAAAGTGGTTAGTATCCACCCAAAATATTGTTAAGTGAGACCAATTTTCTTCAAAATAATTCACCAGTATATGGTGTGGAAACATGATACTACAGAGACGAGGTCTTTAGAAATCAAGTGTTATACTTATTTCTCAGATAAGTCAGAGCAACTAAGAAGTGTTCTCAGGAATAAGCCATTAATCCACAAGAATTTTAATGTTAAAAACCTGGACAGAGAAGTCAGAAATCTGCACAGATCATATTTGAGAAGAAGTAAGAAGCAAGAGCTGATGTATCATGCCAACGTTTCTGAAACACTTCATGATAAGAATCACCTGAGACACTGTGATCTCCTGGTTCCACCCCTGGAACTCCTCAGTCACTATATCCGGAATGGGTCTCAGGAATTCAGAGAATTGGGTATACAGATAAAATTCTTTTAGACTACAGAATGGTATCTTGTCCAGTTCTAGTCTGATGGCAATTCAAAGGCATTTTATTTTACTTTCATGCAAAACACACAGTATTCTCCCATGTAAATTTTCTTTCATATAATTTTGAGCGAAAAGACATCGTATGTTAGTAACTAGTATTTTGTGAATGAATAAATGAACGTCATGGTTTATAATTTAGTTTCATGAGTTTTGTTGCTCACAACTAAACTTGAGTCAGACTTCAAGAAGTTAATAATTGGGTAATTTTTCAAACTGAATTTCTGGAAATGTTAAGCTGAGAATCTGACTTGATAGTTTTATACCCAATAGGATCTTTATGACCTGCTGCTTTTTATCCAAACTAGCCAGCCAGCCTCCTTTTAAAATCTATTATAACAATATTTTCCTTTATAAAATTTTATTCTGTCTTATGTTATCATTATACAAGAATAGTATGTGATATTTACAGTGTTAATATTGACTCTGGTTATATCAACTAAACTGAACATGAAATGAACCACATAATCACGAAGGCTAACTTAATACAGAGTCCCAGTACTAATTATTGATGCCAATTTCTGTGTGACTATTTCTACATTCCTAAAATTAAATGAGTAATTAAAAAAAAACTACAGTATCAACATAGCTTTGTGTTCAAACATTAGAAATAGATGTTTTAAATTTACATATTTCTCCTGATCATTTGTCATATTCACAGCTCATTTTATGAATATAACTTGATTTCTAGTTGGCCTTTAACCTTATTGAGTTTAACCAGTTAGTAAAGACTTTTTATACCTTGTTCTTTTTATTGCATTCGTGTCATTCTCAATTTGCACGTACTCTTCAACTGAGATGGAAAAGTGAGAAAGAAAATGGACCAGAACACTAAGACTGTATATTTGACTATTTCAGTATTCCCTTCTTTGATATTAACTCTCGTTTTTGTGGCCACAAGTATCTTAAAATTTCTGAGCACGGCGTGATGTTTAATACCATCTACATTGCCATACGCTGTTCCCTTTGCTAGGGATCCCTTTCACTACAGCCAGTCACTTTTCTGTGAAGTCAGCCCACCAATCCCATCTTCTGAAGCCTCCCTTCAACTTATACCTTGACCCTGACAGAATAATCCTACTCCTTTTCTTGGTAATAATGACTGATTTTTCCCATATTTCCCGGTTCATTCAATCTCATTACTTAGCCAACCAAGCTGGAACCCTCCTAACTTTACTTCTTTCTTTCCAAATCCTTACTCTTCACCTTCCACAGCTGGTCTGTCTGCCAATTCTACCTTCTCCAGGCACTCTACATGTATTTGTAAGCTCCCTCCCAGTACCATTCTCTTTCAGTCCTAACCAGCCTCTATACCTCCACTTTCTCCTTGTCCAGGCCGTCTTCCACATTTCAGCCAGGGTCATTCTTCTAAAAATGTATTGTTGATCATGGATAAAGTCAAAAAGTTTCAGCAAGATACGAGATATTTCACAATTTGGCTACATTTGTCATTCTTGTTTTATCACTTGTTTTATTCCCTACAGTTAATGGTCTGCATTCCAACCACAGCAAATCCCCCCCAACTCCCTAAATGCCTGTGATAGTTCATATTACTGTTCAATTATACATTCCTTTTCTTCCAGAGAGAGATTGTAATCCCTGCTCATTGTCATGTGGCCTCTACTACTCTTGAGAGAGAAACATAGTATATTGAACCCTACTTCATTGATTTGGGGCTTGACCACATGCCTTCCTTTGATTAACAGAAAGTGGAGATATGACACAGACCACTTCTGAACAGAAGCTGTAAGTGTGATTGCACGGTTCAGCTCACCCCCTTGTTCTTCCTTTTTGCACGACAGTGGGAAAGCCCCACTTTGGGCTGCTCCTCTACCCTGTCCCTGCATGAGAAAGCCTGAGGGCAGAGCTAAAGCCACAAGTTTCATCTGTCCTTTCTGTCTGCACTAAGATGTATTTTCCTCAGTCCTTACTAGAAATATTTCTATTAAAACTTCAAGAGTTACTGAAACACCTTTGTGAGACCCTCCTTTAAGTAGAAATTTATAGCTCTTCCAACACTATTTCATAGCACCAATCACACTGTATTTTAATTATTTATTTAGATGTATGTTTCAATCTCTTCAACCAGAATAGACTCTTTTAGGGCAGCATCTTTTCTTTTCCTAGTCTCCAGCAGGTAACATTAATCCTGGCAAATACGAAGCGTTCCACAGCTTGTTGATCTAACAATGCAGTATCTAATATCAAATGAAGGAAAAGTGTTTACCTCTAGCAGTTCCACTGATTGGCAGTCTTTCAAAGGAAGGGTTTATATGTTTTGAGTGCATTAACATGATTAAATGATTTATTTTGCAAACACTTATATAGCACTTAATTGTATACTATGCATTATTATACGTTCTTTTAAAAAGTTACCTTATCTTAATCATCACAGTAACCTTATGAGATAGTCATCAGTATCCTTATTTTCAGATGAACCAGCCAAGACACAGAGAGGTTAGTTTGTCTAAGTACTTAGTGACAGAGCAGGCATTTACTCCTCAACATTCCCATATAAGAGGTCATTGGTTCAATCACAAGTCTAGCAATATTAATAAGTAATTTAAAGTCTCGCTTTCCTTAACTTTAAAGAGAAGGTGTAAAATCATATACTGCCTATGTGAAAGTCTGTGGTACCTAAAGACCAAAAGTGAAATGCATTCCAGAAGCTACAATTTTAATTTTCCATACTAAGTATTAATTCTGTGTAAGTTTGAGGTAGCTCTGACATGTTTCATGGGGCCATGTACCTCTGAAGGGAGTTAGATGGTGACCGCCACCATCCCACAGGTCAGGCCAGTTTGTCTCTTTGGGTTCACAGGGTTTCCAAGAATTTAGAAATGGCTTCAAAAACATTGCTTCTTTTTAGTTGATGGGGAAAAAATAATGCAACTAGTTAATAAGTATGAAGAATGTTATTCAGTTTCTTGATGGAATAGCGAAGGTTAAATGGAAAATGATAAACATATGTGCTCCAAAAATTCACGCATTCACAGATGAATTCCTCATTTGTGTGTAATATCTCTATACGTATTCCTAAAATGAACATAAGATGTGTTCATTGTTCAACATATTTTGAAATAAAGCATAATTGTATTTTATATGTAGGCAGATGCCAGAACATTTGAAAAATCCCATGCATTAAAAGAAATGTAAGGTCATGAAACTGAGACAATTACTCTTGCCACCTAGGAAATTAAAAATGTACTAGGGGAAAAAGAGGAAATATCAGAGAGCACTAAAAAGGAAACTGTAATCCAATTACTTAAATGAGTGTAGATACCACTTTTGTCCATTGTACGAACGTGGTTTTTAAGCACACAGCTCTGCATTTATTTGAAGGAAAACAGCACTAACTTATTTACTTCTTTAGTTGACTAAAAATAGTCTAACATTACTTAATGAATCATTTATTTGTATGTATTCAGTCCATTTTTTCTCCTACCCATGTGTTAGCACTCTCTATTTCACTATCCAGAAATTGTGTAGATAATTAGAGGAACCTGTTATCTGTGGAAGCCAACTATTTGAGTAAGTGAAACCAATGATCTTTTACCCCCAGGAGTCTAACTCATACTCAGAGGGGGCCATTAGGTAAAATTTTTCAATATCAATTTTATGTATCTTATTCCATACTATAAATCTAACTCACAGAATTTGGAACACTTTTATTACAAAACCAATACTGAAAACATCTTTTAGACTTTATCTTTTATCCAAGAGGGAGACCCATTAGCAGTCATATTTGGATTCATAACAATTACTGGAAATATGTTTATTTACAACACAACCGTATATAAAATTCACATAAAAGCTATTAGTCCACTAGAATATATTTTTCCCTCAATCCTTAGAGAAAACACATCAAATGGAATTAGTTGTTTTTTTTAATATAAATCAACTCTTCTCTGTTACTGCTATAAATGATCCATAATTATATATGATGGAGAGGAAATACTCTTATCATAAATATAACAATGGGAAGAATGGGTTGTTCTGAAAAACTTTATATGAAGGTCAATTGCTATCATTGGAATTTTCTGTTTTGTCCAAGGACCACTGGAAGACAGATTTTATATTTCCCTGTCATCTCATGTTTGACTTTTGCCATTTAAATAAATACAATGTAAAAAGTCATAGAAGAGGTAATGGGTGCTTCCAGCTTTTCTACTAAAACAAGAAACATGCAAGGGCTCTAATATTCTTAGTCATTGACATTTACAACTATGGGTTTGTTTTTAATACAGGGCAGTGAGCAATGTACTTAAGGCCTCAGAAAATGCTTTATGGCATACAGTAAAGGTGAATCACTTTTTTACTAGATTTATTAGCTAGAGGAATTGCAATCTCAAGAGGAAATTTAGCCAGTTTGAACCCAAGTAAGTGCTTCTTAGAGTTATTTCCTCTTGAATTCTCAGCAGGACTCAGGCATTCTAAATGTCCTATTCAGGGATCCTGATTTCTTTCCCCCAGCTGGTTTCTGCCACCTTGGGTACCAACAGAGTACTCATTAACAAACTAATTGATTTTTATTAATTATCTGTGGTATAATCTTTCCATTGTTTTCCCCCCTAGTATCTAAGCTTATTAACTCCAAACATACACACACACAAAAAACATAATTAGTCCTGAAGAAACTCTGGAATGAGAATGAACTCAAACAGATTGCACAAATCAAAGTATTAAGAAAAGCTAGACATTCTATTTTAAAACTGCCACTCCACAAAAGTGATATAGAATTATAAATATTGACCTAAAAAGAAAGAGAATTGGAGAGAATATTAAGGTAGCTCTTAAAAGCAGTTACATATTAGTTAAAATATACAGTTGTATATTTAAATCATAATTATAAGAAAACTATTCAAATGAAAACAATTCTGTAGAGAACAAATTCTTAGCCATCCAAGAGAACAGACACTTCCGTAATGTTTTTCTGAAGTGTTGGTTACAGTCTTTAATAAAGATTTAAGTCAACATAAACTGCATTATCAAAATGTTATCATAAAAAGATAATTGTGGCAGTGTCTATCGAATAGCCTCAGAAGGATGCAATATCATGGTAGTTGTTGAAAACATGGTGTTTGGGATCAAAGTTCCTATATCCAAGTCATTGCTCTGCATCTTTCTAGCTGAGTGATTTGGGGCAAGTTCCTTAACCTCTATGAGCCTCAGATTCCTTCCTTCTTATATTGGGTTAATATAGTACCTGTCTCATCAGGTTGTTATGGAATGAAGGGAGATGAGGCTTACTGCCATTCACAGCACATAATAAAGCATCAATAAATGATATATCTGTGATGATCATCCCATCATCCTTTTTGTTATTTAGTCCTGGGTTTACTGATATACACGTATCAATATAAATAAGCTACCAAGTTTATTTTAAAAGAAAGTTACTCTATATTTCCAGTTTTACCCAATATTTTACATTGAGTCTTTCACAGGGTCTAATAAAGACTCATTAGCTAGTCTCTACCCCCCCATCACACACACTTTCTCCATCATTCTCATCATCCTTAATACCACAGGTAGCACAGTTGACTTCCACATTAGTGTTGTCTTCTATTTGTCTCTTGATCAGTTCTCACAACCAAAACCACTATTGGATCCAAATGTTTTTTCCCTGCAAATGGCTAGGCACTGTTATCCTCACTATTTCTGTGGCTTTACTCTAGCTTATATACTCCTTACTATTAGTTGTACTATTAGGGCATCTTCTTTATTAGCTTTCGAACCACCTATGAATAATTCTCAAAAAAGTATTTTTGACATTTAGTATATAGTGCCTTTACTAAAATATACCTATAAATGATAGATGAGAAAAACAAATGTCCAGAATCCAACCAGTGAACAATTATCTTCTTCTGGTAGTTTTCCGATTGTTTTCATTCTTCCCTCAGAACTCCTAATATACTCTGAGCTGGGCCTCATATTTATACACTCGAGCACTTACCTCTTTATTCAAAATACATTATTTCCTGCTAAAGTTCTTTATGCTTTACTGTTTTCCCCTTGCACCAGAATTAATGTCAGAAATGTCAGAAATGTGGTCTTGATTAAAAAATCACCTCCAAAATTTCTTTTTAATTTTTATTAGAGTATAGTTACTTTACAATGCTGTATTAGTTTCTGCTATACAGCAAAGTGAATCAGTTATACGTATACATATATACCCTCTTTTTTGGATTTCCTTCCCATTTAGGTCACCACAGAGCACTGAGTAGAGTTCCCTGTGCTATACAGTAGGTTCTCATTAGTTATCTATTTTATACATAGTAGTGTATATATGTCAATCCCAATCTCCCAATTCATCTCACCCCCTTGATATCTATAAGTTCATTTTCTACGTCTGTGTCTCTATTTCTGCTTTGCAAATAAGTTCATCTGCATCATTTTTCTAGATTCCATGGGACAAAGTGAGAGAGTGGCATGGACATATATAAACTACCAAATGTAAAACCGATAGCTAGTGGGAAGCAGCCGCATAGCACAGGGAGGTCAGCTCGTGCTTTGTGACCACCTAGAGGGGTGGGATAGGGAGGGTGGGAGGGAGATGCAAGAGGGAGGAGATATGGGGATATATGTATAGATGATTCACTTCGTTATAAAGCAGAAACTAACACAGCATTATAAAGCAATTATACTCCAATAAAGATGTTTTAAAAATAAATAAATAAAAGCTGAAGACTGACTACTGGCCAAAGGAGGAGAATAAATTTTACAAAGGTGTGAGGTAAAAGAAGTGTCTGTATATCTTAATTTTTATCTTTTTTCTTAAAATCTACTTGTCCTTTGTAACCCCGTGCAACATACCAGAGAATCTTAGAAATCATACATACTTCTCAGATTTTCCACCTAATTTAAACAAAACACTATTAAAATTCTTTGGTTGTAATTTTGGTGTGTAAGTGAATTTTTCTTTGCTCAATACAGCCCACTGAGAGGATCACAGAAATGGGGCTTTGTATGGATCTCTCCACTTTCTCTGGTTACAGTAAATCCAACCAACCAACCAACCAAACAAAAACACTACATACCACATATAAGACATTAAGATTGGATTGGACTACATCCAATCACAGAATCCAAAGTAGCTGAGCTGAAATGACTCGAATCAGACAAAATCCAAAGTACATCCCATACAGTGAACAACTCATATATTGCTTATTGATGACCTTTCATCTAATGTTAAATAACTAGTTTTAAGGGTAAATTCTCAAGATTACAAACGTTGGCAAATTTTTTAAATAACTATTTTCCCCTATTGTTCAGTAAGCAAAGATCTATAGTCTAAAAAGAATGAAAACTATTGGCATTTTATTTCATTCTTAACTCTTCTAAATTTTGACTCCTCAACTTTGATACTTCTAGGTGAAAAAGTAAAAGCAAATGAAACAAACTTTTAAAACCTAGAGAAAGTATGAAGATTGTACAATAGTTCTAAGATTCAGCTCTGTAAACCAATCAAAAAAATGTTAACATGCAAAGATAATCATATTATATAATTTTTCAATAAATAACAGGGCAGGAAATTAAAACACTACAACCACAGACAATATATATAAACAAGAAGCATAGTTCTCAGTGTTACAATGTTATGATGAGCTGCACTGGGGTTTTCCTTCGGTTATTTTTTATTATCAAATATAAAATCAAAGGCAATGATTTTAAAACAAATGCACACAAACTTCTCCAAGTAGGTTATATAAACTCACTGAAAAGAAAAAGGAAAAGAAAGTCCTCAATGGCAAGGAAAGAGACAACAGAATTAGAGAAATGTTCTGTATCTAACACCAAAGTACTATGGCAATTTTGTGAGACATAAATAAGATTACTATAAAAATTGCAAATTATGGTCTATGGTATTCCTGAACCTCCATTTACTTCCTTACCAGGCATGTTTCCTCTGAGATTTAATGAAGTCTTGCTAATAGGAATAAGCTCAGATCTTGGTGAGAATCAAAGAATAGCAAAGAGGAAAATCAATGATTCTACTAGTTAGCTCTTTTGAAAAATGTTCACTTGCACAGGGAGCAAGGGAATTAGATATCTACCTTTGTGCTTTTATCCTTGTAGGTCAGTTAATAGTCCTATCACAGGCCCAATAGGATCTGATTCTATTTTATGCATGAACACTAGTCAGGTGATATATTGCTCTTTAAATTCTAGCATCACATTCTTTTTCTTCACTGTGCTTATTTTGAAACTAAATTTACTACTCATAAAAATAAGCTGTTGACAGTGATTGAATGCCCACAAAGAAAGACTGCTATTTACTTGTTTCTCTATGCATTCCCAGTTTCAGGCACCAACATTAAATAAAAGGGTGTTCCAGTATTTCGGGATGGGAGAGAGAGAAGGGCGGGGATGGGGGTGGGGAGAGAATATGCATGTGTTCATTTGAAAAAGAAGTAATCATTTACAAACTACAGTGCAATGACACTTTCAATGACACTATTATTTCTTACATTTGTCCTCTTTTTCCATTTTATTTACTTTAACAATAGGCACAAAAGAAACCTAAAATATTCAGGAATTCGGGGGGACTTTTTAAGCTAAGATGAGTAAATTATTTCTATAAAGGATTTGTCAAGAAGTAAAAACATTCTGACCCCAATACTACAAAGTCAACTTCGGAAAGCCAAAAAAAATTGCCTTAGATCTCCGTGACATCTGCACGACCCCTCTCTGCCTCCCAGCTATCTAGCAGTTCAGTGACTGCAATCCAAACAGTGGAATCATTGTCCTGCACAGCTAATCATAAGAGTAAAGATTCCCATGATATAATTTGAGGTACCCAGGATGTCTGAGCCAGTCCTGAGACATCACAGTTTCAGCACAATTTTAGGCACACTGCAATTTCTCACTACTTGTTTTGTTTTTCATCTTCTCAAAAAATGCTTGGCTCAGAAATAATTCTAGTGAAGAAAGAGTTCTGATATCAAAAGATATACAGATATGTACACACACATATAAATGCATATAATATATACATACATATTAGCCATATAACCTATATTATATAACATTTTGTAGATAAACATATAACAAAACACAATATATTTTCACTCAGAAGAATATCGTTGTTAAATACCGGCTTTATTTTCCTTCTTTACTAGAAGATATTAGCCATGTCCTAACAAACATGCCCTAGATGTTCAACTTATGGCAACATATAAAGAATGAGAGGTGGAATTGAATGAGAGAAAAGAAAGTAGCCATGGAAAATGAGTGCATGCATTAAAGCAAAATTGTGTGTGTTTGTGTTTAAATCCTTCAAAAATTTTGCTCACCACGTATTTATTAATCCTGTATTATTGGCTTTAGTGGTAATATTTGGAAATGCAAAAAAGAAAATTTGATTTCTGTAATTGAGGAAAAATCTATTCTTACTAGTTTTATGGAGCAACCAGAATTTTTTTAAAAATACCACAATATTCTAGAAATGGGAAATTTTAATAAAATAAAGATACTTAACATTTCTGGATTTACTTAAATATCAAGAGAATGATGAGTTGAGTAGAAAGTATAGTTATACTCCTGCTCTTCAGTTCTCTGTATTAGACTCAATGCTATAAGGGAATAGGGACTGGAAGTCAGAAGACTTACCTACTCACTTTGTTCTAGCTGTATCTTGGATGAATACACATAACTCATTAAAAGTATGAATTATGTATTTTAATTTGCTTTTACAGATTTTTTCAAGATGCATAATTTCATACATGCTGAAATAACATTTGGAGTAAAAAGTTTACCTTTTCAAGTACTAGTTTTTTTTGCATTTCTTTTTTTTCTAACATCTTTATTGGAGTATAATTGTTTTACAATGGTGTGTTAGTTTCTGCTTTATATGGGGATATATGTATATGTATAGCTGATTCACTTTGTTATCAAGCACTAACTTTTAAGACTTAATTTATAAAACTATTCTATTTACAAAACAGTGAATTATATCTATATAGTTTTCCTGATAGATCAAACTATTGTTAATGGCATATTCAGCTCAGTTAGGGAAAATCTGCAAAAACAATTTGTCAAGAAGGACTTTTCAGAGATTCAGTACTTGTAAAAATGTCAATTTTTGCATATGAATGCTAGAAATGTGAAAAGCAGTTCAGTTTTTTAAGGTCTAATTCTAAGACTTAGTTTTCATGACTTAATACTGATAAATTTGTATGATAAGACACATTTCTTCAGTTGTACATTTATGATAAGCTAATTTCTAGAAGTGGATTGGCATTCAAGGTATCTTTATAGACAAGCTGAAATAAAAGCCGACTGGATTCTTCTTGTTAATGGGCTTTACAATACTTAACTGTTTTAGGCTACAGTGGAAGAGAAAGAATAGTGGAATATCAAGTCTGATGTATTGAATCCCAAGCAGTGAATGTGATCACTGTTACACATGGCTGTGGAGAGGGGGTAGAGGAGGAAATGGAGAAACCTGTGTGTTTTGGGAGAGGAAGAAAGCAAGGAAAGGCACCTAAGAAATTGCTTTATGATGATAGATAAATGAAATACCACCTTGATATATTAAACAGAAATGTCCCTTTATTTACCGAATTCTAAGATAATCTTGATTTTCAACTGGTAGCAACTCTGCTAAGAATCTGCCTCCAATATCAAACGTCAGATCAGTTTTATAAAGGGCTCTGTGTAGACTGAATTGATTCTAGAGGTTTGAGCCACTGTCCCTCTTAGTTTGAGACTCGGGACAACCTCGATTTTTTAAAAATATACGTAAGTTTCCAATTTATTTGCTCTTGTCAGTTGGGAAATACAATGACCCGAAACTGACATAAATCCTTTGAGAACACCATCAGTAGCCTTCTTCAAGAATTATGTAGCTAAACCTCAGTTTAATAAGGATCTGGCCAGAAAGAGATTTGTTCCTTACTCATAAATCAAATAATCAAGTCAATGATTACATCCATGTGATTCTATTTAGTGCTTTGACTTCTAGTAATATCAAAAGAAAGAATGTTTTTGCTTGCTTAACTTTTTGTTTTTGTACAATTTTTTAAATAATATGCTACAATGTCTACACTCTCCTTTAACTGGTATATTTTCTTCCACACATCACAGCTCAAAAAGTACCAAAATATGTAAGATGTATCTTAAAATCATTCATCTTCTTAAAGTGTTTGTAATTCAATATGTTGGAGAACTAGTATCAAGTACTTTTATTAACTATTCACGTTCAACTTTTCAGAATAACTTCTTTTTCTTATCATATACGGGTATATTAGCTTTAATTATGAAAATAAATTATTTTTGAGGGATTTATATATTTGATTTCTTAGTCAATTAGAAAATAAGCATGAGAACAAAATATTCTTTATATAACTTTCTACAGTTTAGGAAACCAGTTACCTGAAGTGAAATTGTCAAAGAGAAAAATAAAGCACCTGTATTTGAAGAACATGTTTTGGAAATTTTTAAATGGCATTTAAATGTTTTGAAAAATTTCTGGGTTTTCGCAGTGATCATTTTGGTAAGAAATTTAGAAACATTAAACATAGGTCAGTTACTATTTCTTAAAATGAAATAAAAATAGGTGACATAGGAAAGTTGAAAAAGTCTTATTTAATGAAAATAATGGGTGAGAGTAATATCTCCAGATACAAGGAATGAAAATTAAATGTCTCTTAGGAAATATCCTGGTCAAGGCGATTATATCTGTATCTTGTTTTATAGTACAAGCCAGGCTGAAATTTTATAATGAAATGACCCTGACCTGAAGCCTCCCTTGTAAATGACTAGTGCCTTAATTATTTGCATCTGTGAACTCAAATGAACATACTTAAGGATATATCAATATGCTCATAAATCATCTGCAGGCGATAAGTAGTCCAACATAGATAATTAGAGAATTTACGGAAGGCTTACTCCCTCTGTTTATCTGCTTATGACATTTGCAGTACAGCCCTAACAGCAGGATAATTACTAGATTTATTCATCAAACAAAATCACGCCTTCTGGGAATGCACAGTGACTCCGGTTTTAGGACTAATAAAGACATTTTTCACCAAAACTCAAGTACTAATTTGCTCAATAACTAGCTGCAATAAGCTTTTATGGAAGCACTCAAAGAAAAGGCTTGGCACCAGAGGGCAGATAATTAAAGGTGCAGTATCCCTATACAAAAGGATCTGAACAATTCCCTGACCATATTAAAATTTAATTGTTGAATGTTAATTGAAAAAAATATAAGTCGCTTCTGTTTTCTGCATTTCAGTAATTATTCTCCTCAGATCAAAAAACACATCTTTATGTCAAATTTGGCAACAAAAGAAAACCTAAAATAAAGGGTTCTTAATACTTGTTATAGAATACCCTTGTAAAATATAAAAATTAACTTTTTTTCCACAGTAGTTATCTTAACTAAAGCCAGAACGTGTATCTACTTTGAATTCTTACGCACCATATCCCCTCACACACACAAATGGAAGAGTTATGGTCACGTAACTTGTTTTTCATTAAAAGTTTCAACAACTTTGTAAGTGATAATGGCTCAGAATATTTTAGTGACTTGAAAACATAGGTATTTCTCAACAGCATTTCCCCTTCATAATTCTTTGAAAGCCTGATTATTTTATTCGTTACGATTTCTCCTCTACATTCACAAAATGGAGACACTTCAAATAGAAAAGCATTCTTAACCAAAATCATTGAGCATTAAAATTAGGTAAAAGGATCACAGCCTAGAGTTTACTTGTCCACATAGAATGTTGTTTCTCAAGGAATTATTGAGCCATCTCAGTTAAATTCTAAATGTTTATGCCATCGTTCTGCTCAAAGAAGAATTATGAAGTATTACTTTTAAAATGTTTCCATATGGGACAGTTAGGGTGTTCCCTAGAAGCTAAGCTTTTACTACACCAAAATCAGAAATTCTCAGGCCCTAGGGTTCACTTTCTGCTGCAGAGGAATGATGAACTACACAAAATGCAGACTTTTAAACTCATATTTAATTGTTTAATGTCATGGCTTTTGGTAGAGCATTGTTGCTTGAAAAATAAATTGGGTAATTCAATTAAATGGCTACAGAAGATACATCATATCAGATGTAGAAAGGCACTAACCCCAGCTTGAACTTGACGTCCCACATCGCTTCACTTATTTGACAAATGGATTCTTGAAAATAATTGAAACACATGGCTGCCACCATAGGTCAATAATACTTTTTTGCCATTCAGCGTCTTAACAGCTTCCATTTTTTCTTGCACTGTGCCATTCAGGGCAAAGATTGCATTTGGCTGGTAAATCATGCAAGCATTATTACTAAAATGGGACTAAATGCAATGAAAATGGACTACATAAAAGTAATGGCACTTAAGTAAAAGGAAGACCATCTACTAGGGCAAACACTAAATGTCAGAGTTAAATAGTATATGACATTACTTCCATTACAAGCTCATATTATGCACTTAAGAAAGCAAACTCACTAACTACAGCTGCATACTACATTTTCATATTGTTAACTTAAACAATGTTTTCAAGACAACTGCTGCTAATCCAGATTTAAAGCAGAGCTATATATCCTCTATTTCAAGTTTTTTCTCCCATCTCTCTTTAGGTATAATATTACATTTAGGCAAAAAACTGAATCACTGCCTAAATTTCCAACTGAACATCACTAACAGTTTTAAAGACCAATACTTGGTCTATTTGAAAACACTGGGGAAAAAAAGAAAAAAACTGAATTATAAACAAAGAAATTTAAAAGTACTGTCCAGATGAAAAGGCTCTGAATGGGAGGGAGAAAAAAAGGAAAACGTGCGTTTTAACCTAGAGTATACATACTGGGAGGTTTATTTTAAAAATCTAAATTCTTAAATCTCAACTTTATTATATTACTACGCTCTAATCAGTCAAGAGGGAACTAGAAGACAAAGCAGATATGAAGGCTCAAATAAAGACAGATCTTTTTTTTTTTTTTCCATTTGGAACCAGAGACTACCGATTTTTTAGTATTTGTGGTTCGGTGTGGTTTTTGATAAGTAAAGGTGCCCCAGTTTATTAATGTTCAAGTCTTCAACAATTATTTCACTATCAGGCAATGCTGCTTAAAGAATGTGTTCAAAATGCCTAGGATTGACTCCTGCCCCCAACCCTTGGCCAGAGAAAATTACTAAACCTCTTTAGGCCTCAGTTTTCACATCTGTAAAATGAATATAAAGTTAGTTCTCACCCTCATGAGTCTCTTAAGAGGATTAATGAAGAAAGTATTTAATATAGTGCCTAACAATAAAGACTCAATAAATGTTTCCAAGTATTGTAAATAGACAAATATGAATCAATCATAAAGGTATTTTCCTGACAAGAGATGTTCATAAACGAACGTGTGTGCATTTTAACACTGGAGTCTCATTTAAATATTCTCAGGTCATGTTTGGTTTTTTGATCCTTTCTGAATCATAAAGATCTTTTAACTTTCATTTCATCGATCATTGTCTTTCCTGTTGAAATGATAACTTCTTAAAGTTACGCTGCAACTATCAACATCCATGGACGGTAAACTTCAGATGAACCGAACCCAGTTAGCTTCCTTTAGGAGCTAATTGTACCATTTTCATTTCCGAAGTATATTAGACAACTCTTCTCCAGTCAAGGTCAGTAAGTACCAAGAAAGCAAACTGCTTTGGCTGCTCAAAGAATGTAATTATGGTTCACAAAGCTCTCCACTATTTAGCAAGTCACTCATTTGTTATTCTTTTCCGTTTTTAAGCATTCCTCTGACCCCCAACCTGCCGCCATTATTCAGCTCCAGTACAGCCCTCCCTTGAGTCTTTTACTGCAGCTAAACATATATATATATATCTGATGGGGTGGTGGGAAAGATTTATGAGAGAAACCTCTATCAGCATTACAGTTTTGCTGGTTTATGCTTCACAAGATTTTGGTTATTAAATAAAGTGATTCAGTCAAGAAAAATTTCATATGTCTATGGAATTACAAAACTTTAGGTATGTCTTGGGCTTTCAGTAAACTGAAGCTCTGTTAAAAAATTACACTTGAGAGCTTCCCTGGTGGTACAGTAGTTAAGAATCCACCTGCCAATGCAAGGGACATGGGTTCGATCCCTGGTCCAGGAAGATCTCACGTGCCACGGAGGAGCTAAACCCATGTGCCACAACTACTGAGCCTGCACTCTAGAGCCTGTGAGCCACAACTACTGAGCCCTCGTGCCACAACTACTGAAGCCTGAGAAGCCTGCACACTGCAACAAAGTGTAGCCCCCACTCACCGCAACCAGAGAAAGCCTGCACGCAGCAACAAAGTCCCAATGCAGCCAAAAATAAAATAAATAAATAAATTAATACTTGAAAGCCCAAAACACTGGAGTGGATAGAAAACAGAGTAACCTTATTTGCCAGAACTATTCTTCAAGCAATACAAAGAAAAAAATGTAAAAATCATTAAAAATGCAGAGAGAAAGGATAAATCACAGATTGTAGACACAACTGCATGTTTCAAGCACCAGGATGATATTCTTAATGTGTTATGAAGACCAATAAAAAAACTAAAATTCATATCTACCATTCAGGAGTGTTCCATGAAATTAACTTAGTTATGAAAATTAATATTATTCTGATATCTTTATCTTCATACATAAAATATAGTAATTTAAGGGTATTAGCCTTGTTTTGAAATACTACTATTTCTCTGCTAGTCACTGCTTACTATGGTGTAATTTTATTTTGTATATTCTTTTGCAAAATAGTCATTCTTCACATTTGAAAATCAAAGACCTTAAAGCAAAGACATTTATATTCACTCATAGGAATAAATGTTTCATTTCATTCTAAAATGACATTCACACAAAAAATACATAACCTATTTTTAAAAGATTCTCAAAAAACCAAAAAATCTAATGAGAAAATTTCCTGGCCCAGAAGCTTGATTTAGGCAGGGTATTTCAAAATTCTCAAGGCTTACTTTTCTCAATTAAGGATTATGGAAACAATCCTGGTAAGCCTAAAGGGTTTTGAATTGTGCTTGTAGAACATTAAGCAAACATGGGTATCTCCAGATTCACAAAGCTCCAATAAAACCATGTGTATATAATTAGATCAATCAACAGGAACCATTATGAGATATATGTGAGAATAAGTCTCATAACAAGCAGTCATATAGAAAGAATTAACTCTAGCCACCTAAGGCCTAAAACACGCAATACACAGACATCATTTAAATCACTAATGGTATTAAATCTATTAATGGTGTATGGGATAAATATATTTTAAAACCAGGGAAACATATTACTACTTCTATTTTAATGTACTTTGTACTAATAAATGACAAAAGTAGTGGAGTTTTTACGAGATAAATTAGATGTTTTCCAACGAAGTCTTTCTTTTCTAGATAAAATACCAAATGCTACCATTGCTACATGGTAAAACAAAAAGACCTTACACCAAAAGGATGAGGGGGTATAGAAATAAGCGTTTACCTTAAAATTAGACAAAATAAAAGGAAAGAAGTAACAGGCTAATTACATTAACAAGAGCTACCACCTCTGCTCAAAACTTTCTTTCGAGTCTTGTGGCTTATTCAGCCCAAGATATAATTAAACAACTGCAAGGATGCTTTGTATCATTTCTTCCAAAATATTACAACATTTGTGAGCTTTCATGAAGATGAATTCCAAAGTAAACATAGAACTTTATAATAGCAAAAAAACCCTTTGAATTGATTTGACTCAATCCAAAAGTTCAGTGATTTAAATACATACCAGCATAAATTTGCTAGGACTGCCAAACAAATACCATAGGCTGGGACGGCTTAAACAACAGAAATTCATTGACTCACAGTTTTAGAAGCAAAAAGTCCAAGATTCAGGTATCTGCAGGTTTGGCGTCTTCCCAGGCGTGTCCTTGGCTTGCAGATGGCTACCTTCTGCTACGTCCTCAAGTGGTCTTCTCTCTGTGAGCATGTGTTTCCTAATTGCCCCTTATAAGGGGACTAGTCACATGGGCTAGGGCTCACCCATGTGATATCATTTTACCTCAATTACCTCTTTAAAGGCCTTATCTCCAAACATATTTACACTGTGAGGGGATATTCAACGTATGAATTTTGGTGAGACACTGTTCAGCCCAAAACAATACGTTTAAAATTTCATTATCTATTTTTTTCTAATTTGAGTCCAGTTAAAAATATTTGCACTTATTATTGTGGTCAGTCTTACAAACATCCAAATATTGGTTGTCAAACGGTAGTGTTTATCAGAATCACCTGGAGAGCTTGTTAAAACACTGATTATAGACCCTAACCCCAGAGTTTCTGATTCTGTGGATCTGGGATGGGGCTGAGAGTTTGCAATGCTGACCAGTTTCCAGGTGATGCTGATACCGCTAGTCAGGGGGCTATACTTTGAGAACCAATGATCTAGTACCAAGTTTTTAAAACTATTTTTGCAGCACTAATATTCCATGAGATGTTAATGGGGACTTTTACAGAAAAGTGACTGATAATCAAGTCATTTTGAGCTACGCTACAGATGGAAGTATCCTCTTAGATATTTTAACATATTATTAGCATATTAATAACAGACATATTTACTATATTAAAATTTCTAAGAATTCCTTTAATAAGAGAAAATTATTCAACTCTGTTAATTTTCTAAATGAATTCGAGTATGTAACTCAGGTTTTCAAGTAACAACTTTTAACATATCATACATCTTTGGAAACATAGGTTTAACATCTTCAATTGTCTCATATCAAACCAACATTTCCCAAACTGTGTTCCATGGAATATCAATAGTTGTTTCAGAGATGAAAGAAAGGTCTTCCATAGTTTGGAAAATCTTAAAGTTAAAAAAGCCTTGCTATTTTACTTTATTTGATTCTGAATTTTACACACTCACTTGAACAAAGTATATATTTTATAATTTACACCCTATGTTTCATGGAATCCAAATAGTTCCCTGAAACTGAGCTTTATAATCACCTTATTGAACTATAACTAAACAAATTTCCCAGTTTAGACATTACACCTTTATGTTTATTTCCATAATTATTTGAAAAGACTTTTTTGGAAAGACTAGGGATATATACACATACACACACACAAGAGCACGTCTGCCAACGTCCCCCAATTGTGTTTGTGTCCCAGAAATTTGTAATAAATAAATGAAAAAGGTAGATAATCAGTGTGGATAGGAACAGTTTTAGTGTTGCCATATGGAAAAGGACTAGAAAATGCATTTGGCAATCAACTGCATACCAAATGCAGGCCATTTAAAAATTTCGTTTAGAAATTTTCACAAATAAAAAAGTGTGTTCTCATGACACAGATACTTTTCTCCAATTCTAAAATAGAGAGTATTAAAGGAGGGTGAAATAAATAGAACTAATTGAGCAACAATTATGTTTAAGAAATATGTTGGTTATTTTACATACTTAATCTCAATTGATACCCTAATTTATCTTGAATATTGTCATTTTCATTTTATAGAGGAGAAAACTAAAGCTCCTAAATGCAACTTAGTTGCACTAAAGATAGTGCCCCTGATACCAATGCATTCAAATCTTGTGAACCAAGACTATTCAAGAATTTAAATACTAATACCATATGAAAAATTCTGTACTAGATTCGAGCCCACAGATGAGGCAACAAGAAAGGTGGGAAGAAATAGAAAACAATGGCATGAATCTCATTTCTATTTTTCTTTCTAGAAAGAAAAAAAAAAAAGCCTTTAAGAATATACAGAGGCACTCAGATATATTTGCTGAGAACTATATTCATGGGTTCAAATCTCTACTCTGCTGATAACCAGTTGTGTTAACTTAGCCATGCTACTTAAACACTGCCTTACTTCCTTCAGCTATTAAGTGTGGATTATAGTTGTAGGTAAACCATAAAGCAGTTGTAAAGATCCAATGAGTTCGTACAGAGAGCCTGACTGATATTAATTGCCAAATATACTATTTATTGTATTTTATCAGAGATATGAGATGTGAAAAAAATATCATGATTACATTATTATAGATTTTTATATAAAATTTATACTTTAAGTGTAAATTAAAAGAACTCCAGTAAAACCAAATAATTCCACTGAAGCATGAAACTCATATAAAGGAAAAGGTGAGTCATGATCATAAATGGATGCATTAGGAAGCTTATCTGGGTATTTTTAAGTAAAGCTGAGTAGCTATGAATTGAAATCTGTTTTCTCCACTTTTAGACATTTCTCATGAAGAGTTTCTTTTCTTAAACAATGCTACTCTGAAGAAGGACTAAAGATCATTACTAATCAAGAGAAAAATCCATAAGAATAATTATTTGAAGAGAGCTAATGATTTTTTTTTTTAGTATAGCAACCTACTAAGAGAGGGGAGCAGAACCTCAATCTTCACTTAGTCATTATAGATGCTCTGCTCTGTTGAAAGCCCCCACTATGAGCACCATGGATGCAGCTGATCAGAAGATGAATCATTCCTTCCATCTAGAAGCATTCACTCTATCCTAATGAAGGGATGATCAGTTCACAAAGAGTTATAATGTTACATCCCAAAAGGAGGTGGAGGTGCATTTTTTCCCTTAAAATCAAGCAAAACATCAGGAAAAAAAAGTTGAATTACAGTTAGGCTTTGAGATAGATGAAGATGGAGGAAGAGAGAAGTGCACGTGGAACGATCAGCATAGGCAACTGCATAGAGGAAAGAAATCACAGGGGAACATATTGCACAGAGGAAAGTGTTGTTCAGAGAAAAATAATCCTGTTTGATTTTAAAATACAATTACATAGGAGTGTCAGAGGAAACTGTTTTCAACATACTTCAAGTCATCTTGGACAACTCCCAACATGGCAGCTACAAGCAGAAGACCTGGTTAACCTTGTCCCTTACCATCTGTATTTTAATCGTTTTAGAATAAGTTTGATTTGTATTTATATGAGGACAGAGTGAATGTATGAGTTACTAAACTTTAGTTTCAATGGTCTGAGGATTAAGGTATGTATTGAGTTAGCAAAGAATGATGTGTATATAATTATTAGAGGCAAATATTATTTCATTTGATCTAAAATATTTATAAATTATAATTATGGTTTGTAGTCTGTAATAATGAGAAAAATCTGAAGTAATGAGCAAATAGAACACTGAGAATTCTGTTCCATTATTAATATCTAATCACCTTGTATTGATTACTTTGATTGCAAACACTTGAACTTTTCTTTAAACTAGGCCATTTCTTTTCAGGTATTGTCATTTTGACAGACATTGAGAAGTTTTACATGTTACTGCTCTGATGCTTACGCTGGGGAATGAGTCAGGGATGATTATGACGACGAACAGAAAGTTAAAATCAAAGGATTTTCATGTCATTTTGAAAGTTCGAAAAGTGTCATGGGTCCTCATTATATTGCAGGAACTTATTTTCCACTAGTTTTAAAAAAAACAAAAATGGAACACACTATTATTATGAATAACACTCTGAGCAGAGATTTCTTTAAAATGCATAAAAATAGCATGGGAACAGAATTTGCATACATAAAATAAAATGACTGTAGAGGCACATAAAAATGTGGCAACACAAGTACACAAATATCAAAGTATCCAAAAGTACAGCTGTCAACTCTGCTTCTTCAGTCCTTGCAAACCTATATGAGAGGAACCGAGTAAAATTATCACAAGAGTGATTATCATTTATATAATTGCATACAAGTAAAATCTTCCAATAAACAAGTCCCAAAGCTACCATCCTACCATATTACAGAATTTTCATGAGGGTAGTCTCAAGAATCCTTGATGATGATTTTACACACACACACACACACACACACACACACACACACACACACCCTGTGCTCTTATCTCTCTTTGTATTTCTCCTCTTTCATAGCCAAGGGTAATATATTAGTTTTCTATTGCTCCTATAACAAATTAGTACAAACCTGGTGGCTAAAACACAACACTAATTTATTATCTTAAAGTTCTAGAGATCAGAAGTCCAAAATGGGTTTCAACCTGTCTAAAATTCAGGTGTTGGCCCAACTGTCTTTCTTCTAGAGTCTCCAGGGATTCATTTCCTGTGTTTTTACAGCTTCTAGAGCCTTCACATATTCCTTAACTTTCAGTCCCTTTCCATCACTAAAGCCATCAACTGCATCCCTATGACTTCTGCTTCCATCACTACATCTTCTCTGACTGTTCTGCCTTCCTTTCTTAAAAAGACCATGTGGTTACATTGGACCCACCCAGATAATTCAAGATAATCTCCCCATTGCAAAATTAGTAATTTAATCACATCTGCAATGTAAAGTAACATACAGGTGCTGGAGAATAGGATGTAGACATCTTTGGGGATCATTATTATACCTACTAGAGGTAATACAGAGAGCTTTACCTTTCTGCCCTCTAATTCCTCAACTCCTAATGCATTCCTTAAGCTAATTCAATTGGACTTTTGCCCCAATTGCTGGTCTGATGTTGTTTTTATTCAGAGCACAAGAAAATCCTGCTGCTGAATGTTCTAAGGTTCTTACCTTCTCTGACTACATTCTTTCACTTTTATTTAACTCCTCCCTTTTTCCTTAAACTTTCTTCCCTAGGGCTCCCATGCTACTGTCTTCTTTTTCCCCAAATTTTCCATTGATCTTCCATAGTTTTTTTCATGAACTCTTCTTCCTTCTTTCTCTCAGTGCTGGCTGTTGTCCTAACTCTATCCATTTCCATCAGCTCCCATGATCTCATCTATGTCCAAGGCTTCTATAGGGATCAGTCCCAAATCTCTGTCTTTCATTTAGACCACTCTCCTGAATTGTGTAATCAAGCTGCTTGTCTATTTGGACGGCAGAAGAGAACTTTAAAACAAACATGCCTTACTCCTGGTCATAGTCACATATTGCATTTTTTGATTCCACATACTCATAACTAGTCCTTTGTCTCCAGCCTTAGCTCCCAGTAATCCCAGCCTTCACATGGTTACCAAAACCATCTATGCAAATACAACAGTCACAATACTACTTAAAATTCTTCAGCAACTTCAATATAAAAGCATTAATTATTTCTTCCCATTCTGCATCCCTCCTCCAGTTTCTTGGGCATGTGGACTATTTTCCTTTCCGTGCCTCCCTGCTGCACTACCCTCAGTGCTTTTCCCTAATTATTTTTCTCTTAATTCCACTTTCCATAATGTTTTGAAATTTAAATGAGGCAATGTAAGAAAAACACACAGCATAGTTTCTAGAATACAGTAAACATTTAATGAACATTAATGCCCCGTTTTCTCCTTTTCCTCCTCCTTCTCTTACTAGCACTTTGCATACAACTCTCTTGATCACTGAATGTTATTGGTTCAGCCAGTTAAATTTTGATCTAGTGGCCATCTATTCATCAGGGCCAATTTAGTACATTTCTCCTCCTTTGGATTTTATAAACAACACATATCATTCCTAGGGATAGAATACCAATGAAACATTCTACCCACTGCTTAAGGATAAAGTTCCAAACTATTAACCTATCACACTCCTTGGCTAATTCTTTAGCTTCCTCAGTTTAGATAAACATTTTATCTTTTTTTCTTTTAATTTCAGTCAATCTATAACAGAACCACTGACATAACATAGAGCAATGCCGTATAAACATGACTATCATATATCCATGTGAAAAGGATATTTCTACTCACAGAAGTTTTAGTTTTTCTTTTTTTAAATATATACTCTTACAGATTCCATCACATTTAAAATAGGACATTTTATTCCTAACGTGTACTTCGGAATCTCTACAACCACAGATTAAACTTCTACATCATCTCACTTCCAACCATTTCTCATCCCCTCTACCATCTCCAGCCTGGTTCACTTGCAGCCTAGCATCTTTTCTCAACTCAGCAACCTCTTATAGTATAATTCAAATTTCATTATTCCTCTGCTTCCTAACTCTCTCTGAATACACAGCCTGCCAGATTGACAAGATCCAACCTCTGGTCACGTCTACTCCTTCTATTGTTGCACTCAAAGGTATGAACCAAAGGATTCCAGGTAAACTAATGTCTGAACAAAATGAAACCTCTACCCTTGAAAGTATTGTTAATTGGTAAAATGTAATTAAGTTAATATCTGAATATTTTTAGTTAGTAAAGAACCATATTCAAATGAATTTGAGAACCAAAAAAGCTATTAAAATGATTAAAGTAGCTTTTATAGGTCACTTAACAGGATATGGGACATTTTTAGTCCTTCTCTCATCTTTTAAGGAAAACAAAACATTAATTCTCTCTAGTCAAGAATCTATACAATTTCCTAAGTACAGTGGGTAAAACAACTCAACATTTACTGGCCCTGCCTTACAAAGCTTTTTAAAAAATTTTTCTAAACCTGTAGCTTAAAATAATAATATGTATGTAACAAACTTCTTCTGTAAAATTATAGTAACTGTAAGACTTCTCTTGGGGACACATTCATCTAAATGTTTGACTCTAAGCAGATATTTACAGAGGATTCTTTTATCACATTACCTTCACAAAATTATTCAAATATTGCCTAACAGTTTTAATGAATTCAAACCCCAGTTGCTGAAAAACCTAGGGTTAAGTATTTTCATGGAAAAGATTGTAATGAAGTAAATATTGTTCCTGTCCTGCTTCCTTGACTCCAAACATATATTTAGAATCAAAGAGTTCAGTCAAGTTTGGTAGGTCTAGATAAAACAATATATTTTATGCGTTCATAATCCCACCTCCAGCTTTTTTTCACAGGTGTACCTTTAGGGATTAAAAAGGTTTAAGGACTACAAAGGGACATTCCTGTTATCTTCAGGTATTCACTAACCTAAGTTTGCAATTCTGTGGATTGTTGATGAGTGAGCTATAAAAATATGCTAGAGATTATGTGGAGATAATACCTTGCAATATACTATCATTCCAAAATATTTATATTTTTGAAAAAATATAAAGTTTGTGAAAATCTAAGTAAACACATAAACATTAGTAAATGACATTGAATATGATAGCAAATTTGAAAAACACTTTCTATTGATTATACAGACATTTTTAGAAACTATTTTCCCTATGAAAATGACCATCAAGTAAGTGTGTGTTACTAGATTATAGATAGTAACCTCAATTTCTTTTTATATCCAAGGAATAGATAGTTCTGAAATACCTTACTAAATCACCAACATTTATCTTTTACCTATACTTTGATGCCATGGTATCCAAAGGGGCTCTGAGGGAAGAGGATTAAGCAGAACTCAACAACATAGCTGTCATCACCTGATATGCCATGAAATATGAATAAAAAAAGAAAATTTGAAAAAGCTCTGCCATCACTCGCTGTCCACATTCCTTCTCTAGCTACTACAATACAGTGGGGTAATAGCAGAAGCCAATGGAATCCCGTCTCATCAGTGAGACCCTGGAAACACCCAGTTTCTCTCTACACCCTGCCTGTGCAAGCCGCATCTTGGACTTACAATATGGTGTGAGTAAAAGATGCAGAAATTCCTCAGCCCTTGCCCAGCACATATCCTTACACTTTCCCAACTCAAAACCTCAAATCCAGCACTATTATTTAACCTATATACTATTTCTTCCCTTATAAATCCATCACTTTATGACTATAAAAGGAGGCAAGTTAAAAATAGTAAATACTTTTCGTTCTCAAAGAAATTACCATTTAAACAGTAACATGAAGATACATTAAAAATGCAAATGAGTATTGTACGGGGTATAGGTCCTACAGTAATAAAAGGCAAATTCAAACTGAGTATTTGGAGGGGAATCTAATATAGAGAGATTTACAAAGTGTAAGAAGGATACAGGGAAGTCACCAGAGGGTTAGTGCAGTAACCAGAGGTTACAACAATATAAAAACACCTGTACCTCCTCCCGCCTCTAGGCCCAGAAGAGCAGGAGAGGGCAGTTACCAGAACCAGGTAAGACAGAAAGAGGTCTGTGGGGCACGACCACCTGGAGGGAGTTATAACCAGCCTCAGACAAACCTGCAGGGAGAGACTGTGGTGGAATAAACACCTAACCTCAATTTCTCCCTTCCCTCACATCCCTGCTGAATCCCACATGCCACATTCAATAGGAAGCCAGAAGGCAAAGAACCTTATTAATATAATCCATTCAGAAACACCTCCTCGGGAAGAGATCAAGATGGAGAAGGATGGAAAGAAGACCAGGAGGAGTAAATGGAAGGCATCTAGTACGTGCCTTTAAAAAACATACATTGCTGCCTTTAATTCTAAGCATGCAAAGGTACAAGAAGGGGCATATGTGGATGAGCTGGGTTCTCATTTAATTCCAAAGAAGTGCCTCAAATAAACTACTAGCCATAATAATTTGTCACACGATGATTAACAGTAGTATTTTCTTTGTGTGTACTTTAGTGTTTTGTCTTTCTCAGCTCTACTATGAGCTATAGAAATTCCTGAAATTATAGCATATAGAGAAATTTCTTTTGTGGAGAAGAGACTAAACAGCTCAGATTCCCCAAACAAAATGCAATCAGGAAAACATTGGTCTGAGAGAATTTACAATCTCTAAAAATATGAAAGATTTAATTGCTGAACATAGATTTTTGAAAAAAAACCTTTGAATAATTGAATGTTTTCAGAACTTCAGTAAAAAAATAAATAAGAAATGAGAAAGAAAGTCTTCATAGAGCAGACAGTAAATATGAATTATTATACAGGCCTACATCAGACAATAATAGAAGCTAATACTTATTGAGGGCTTTTTAGGAGGCAGCCATATTCTGTTAGACACATTTAATGTGTAGTCTCACATGATACAACATGCCTAAGAAGTAGAGGATTATTTGTCCCACTTTACGTACAAATAAACCAGTTTAAAGACTTTAAATAGTTGTCCAGTCCACATGCTAGCAAATTGTGGAGATAAGAATTGAACTTGGCTGAGTAATATTCCATTGTATAGATGAGCCACATCTTCTTTATCCATTCATCTGTCAATGGACACTTAGGTTGCTTCCATGTCCTGGCTATTGTAAATAGAGCTGCAATGAACATTGTGGTACACGACTCTTTTTGAATTATGGTTTTCTCAGGTTATATGCCCAAATGGAATATTACTCAGCCATAAAAAGAAATGAAATTGAGTTATCTGTAGTCAGGTGGATGGACCTAGAGTCTGTCATACAGAGTGAAGTAACTCAGAAAGAGAAAAACAAATACCGTATGCTAACACATATATATGGAATCTAAAAAACAAACAAAAAAAATGGTTATGAAGAACCTAGGGGCAGGACAGGAATAAAGATGCAGATGTAGAGAATGGACTTGAGGACACGGGGAGGGGAAAGGGTAAGCTGGGACAAAGTGAGAGTGTGTCATGGTCTAATATATACTACCGAATGTAAAACTGATAGCTAGTGGGAAGCAGCCGCATAGCACAGGGAGATCAGCTCGAAGCTTTGTGGCCACCTAGAGGAGTGGGATAGGGAGGGTGGAAGGGAGGGAGACGCAAGAGGGAGGAGATATGGGAACATATGTATATGTATAGCTGATTCACTTTGTTATAAAGCAGAAACTAACACACCATTGTAAAGCAATTATACTCCAATAAAGATGTTTAAAAAAAAATTGAACGTGGCTCTGACACCCAAATCCCACTCACTTCATAACAATATTATTGCATTATTATCCTTTAATTTTAAAAAGTTAGTTCTATTATACTCAGTAAAGACAATACCTATATTCTCAAGTGAAATGTATCTAAACTATAAATATTTGGCAGTTTAGAAATTGTAATGCTGTAAGATCATATTTTAATCCTGGAAAATTGTGGGTTTTTTTACCTTATTTAAATCTGTAGTTGGCATCGTATTGGTTATGCCATTATTCAGATTAAAAGTGCAGATAATTTTTCTGTAAAACTGATCTTCTTTGTCCACTGGTCAACAAAGAATTATTTTTATTGTTTCCTTGGTAGCAAATTTATGCTGATAGTAACTGCTAAGTAGAATAGCAGGCAAAATATATTGATTCTTTAAAAAACAGGGCTCATATTTGTAAAACCATGGTTGACACAATACTGAAAAATCAGAAAAAAAACAGATATGTGAAGCTTTATAAAAAATTCTTATATCCTTCTAAAGGTGTCATCAGCTATTTAAATCATACGTCCAACCTTAATAACTTTCCTTGTACATATTATATACTCACAGAGGTAATACACTGACACTCAGCTATGCCAAAATACAGAACCCTCTAAAATGTCTAAAATTACTTTGGAGATTTTTATTTAAAAGATTACATGAACTATTTTTGTGCTTTGCTTCTCCAATTATCTTAAAAATTTTACATATCAAAACTTGACATGCTATAATCCATCAGTTGACATAATACAGCATAGTAAATCATGATGTAATAGATCGTTTGCCATGGCCCAGTGCTTCCAATAATGATGTATCATAATTTATAAGAAAGCATGTTTAATACATATATTTTAAAAATTCAGCTCTCCAAGAATGGAAGCACACTAAATATTAAGCACTGCTCTTAAATTTTTTTTAACAGAAAACACCAGTAAAGTATCCTAAAGAAGAAAATTTTTAGTATATAATGGCATTTTTATCATTAGGCTTTGTAGAGATTTCAATCTTATGCCCTTCATACATCTTAATCTTCCACATATAATAAAAATCTTTATGATCTATGAATAATTGGACTGGATACGTATAATCAACCTTCAATTATCATTTCAGAGGCAAGAAAGAAATCACATAGACAAATGAAATTCTCAGATAAAACAAGAATCAGAGAATCATGAAGTCTAGAGCTAAGGGACCTCAGAGATCAGCTACTTCAACTCCCTTATTTTACAGATGAATAAATTGAGCCCCTTGAAATGAAGAGGTTTTCAAAACGTCACAGAGCAAGGTTATTTGCAGGTCAAGGACCAGCGGGTCTTCTGGCTCAGGCTCTTTCCACAGTCCTACACGTTTTATATATATTTATATCTTTTTCAAATTCTTTTCTGTTATAGTTTATTACAAAATATTGAGTATAGTTCCCTGAGCTGGACAGTAGGTCGTTGTTGATTATCTATTTTATATATAGGAGTGTGTATATGTTAATCCCAACCTCCTGATTTATCCCTGCCTCCCCCCACTTTCCCCTTTTATAACCATAAGTGTTTTCTATGTCTGTGGGCCTATTTCTGTTTTGTAAATAAGTTCATTTGTATCTTCTTTTTTAGATTCCACATATAAGCAATATCATATGATATTTGTCTTTGCCTGGCTTACTTCACTTAGTATGATAATCTCTAGGTCCATCCATGTTGCTGTGTATGGCATTATTTCATTTTTTATGGCTGAGTAATATTCCTTTATATATATATGTAGACATATGTGTGGGTATGTGTATGTGTATATATATATATGTGTGTGTGTGTATATATATATATATATATATATATATATATATATATATACACACCACATCTTTATCCATTCATCTGTCGATGGACATTTAGGTTGCTTCCATATCTTGGCTATTGTGAATAGTGCTGCAACGAACACCGGGGTGCATGTATCTTTTCGAATTATAGTTTTCTCAGGGTATATGCTCAGGAATGAGATTTCAGGATTATATGGTAGTTCTATTTTTAGTTTTTTAAGGAACCTCCACACTGTTCTCCATAGTGGCTGCACCAAGCCATTCCAGGTGAAGTTCAACCAGTGACAAACATATCTCAGAACACTGAATTACAGTTTTCCAACCCTGCCCTCCACATTACTTCAAACTCCCACCTAACAGCTTGAAAATGTTGCTCAAAAGTAATCATTGTTTTTTAAGACCTACAGGGATGCTTAGAATATCATTTGTCAATTGGCTAATAAAAGCAACTAATTTTGCTGAGTTCAACACCCTTCTGCTCAATGTATTTTGATGGAGATATCAGGAACAGAAAAAGCAGGAGAGCCACAGAAATATATACTTGATTAAATGTCCTCAAAGAGGAAACTCCAAAGAAATAAAAATGGACTCATTCATTTATTTATTTGACACGGTTTTATTAAGTACTTAAATGTTAGTGATTTCCAAACTTTCCTTCTGATAAAACTCCTTTCTACTACTCCTCAGAATTCTGATGCAGTAGCCAGGCTGAACCCATGAGTCTGCATCCTTAATTGTAATTCTTATGATTAGACAAATTTGAGGAAACTTGGTACTATGTGAAAACAACCGGCGCCCCTTTAGGAATGTAAGGATTAGTAAGAAAGAGACACTGGCTTTGTAGAGTTTGCAGTCTAGAGGTAGAGATAAAGATATAAACAAGTGATAGCTGTATATTGAGCCCTCATCTGAGGAGAAAAGGAAAACTTCTTGTGATGTAATATAAGAACAATGAATGAAACTTTTATGGACAGCGATGGAGAACATTACAGGTAGAGGGGATGGTATGTGTGCAGTTAGACAATAGACAGAAAGAGAGGTGGGAAGAAAAGGAGGAAGGAAATTACACAGCCAGTTTGTGAATAAGTGGAGAGTGAGGTTTGGCCACAATTGTGGTACATGAAGAAGTGCAGGTGGAGGCTGGGTAGGAATGGTATTTTGGAATCAGATCATCATCAAGGATATAAAGATCCAGACTCAGCAGCCTCAAATTGTCCTTGAACATGGAGGAAACTCACAGTCAAAGGTTGGGATCTTTTATCTAAGTAGCTTTTATGATGAATTGGAGTAAGGATAAACTAAAAAATGGGGAAAACTTTTGGGAGTTGGCTGGCAAGACCAAACTAAACCTGCAGAGTATTTCCCAAAATATGAATTTACATTTGGTGTTTCCAGACATTTTCAGAGCTATCATAAAATAATGAAAGATGCCTCAGGATTGCCTACCCAAATCATTATACAATTTCAAATGTTAGGATCTTCCAGAATTACTAGAAATCAATCCAATTTTTAGAGACCTCCAAAGCAGTTCATTTCAATGTTTAATAATTCTCACTGTCAGAAAATGTGTACCAATATCTAATAAAAATCCCCCCTAATTTTTTGGTTCAAACCTTTCTATTCAATAGTCATTGGGTAGAAGTAAATTGTAAATTGTTGTCGATCCTATTGTTTATACAAAGGCCATTCATGGCTTTCTCTCTTTCTCTAAAATTAGCGGTTCAATTCCATTAACTTTTCCTTATATTTCTTATTTTCAAATGTCTTCTTAGCTTGTACTTATAATTTTGGCTTTTCTGTTAGCCCTACTCATGTTTAGCCATAAGGCCTAGCTGTGTATTAAACATACGTTAGCTTCTTTTTTCCTTTTTAAGCAAGTCAGACCCACTTTTCATAAAGGAAGTATATTTGTTAAGTATTTGAAAAAATAGTTTATGTAAGACAAAATAGAAATATTTTGTACATTCTGTTAAATTTAAAAGACATTGTTTATAGTCCATTAAAAGGAATAAAATATTTCTACAATTATAGTTAAAACTTACCAAAAACAAACAAGATGGTAATTGGAACTAGAAAGGCCTTTCAAAGCATAACCTGAAAACTGTAGACAATTTACCTATAGAAATTTTGTGAGGTAAAATGTTATAGACCAGTTTTTAATTTTAAAACAAGCGGAAATATGTATGTAACATATACAACCACATATAATTTAACTACTCCTAACTCTAATAGTTACATTATACCTAAATAAGAAAGAGCCAAGTTTAAAATAGTGGGGGGATACAAAGGGCAAAAACAAACACTTAAAGAACACAAGATTTTATAACCACATAAAATAACTTTAGGGTTGTCTTTTACTTATCAGAAAGGACACACACACACAGTGATAATGTTTAGAATTGACGAGGGTGCAATAAATAGAAGATATTATATATTGTTAGTTATCATGTAAAATAGAATAATTTTCTCTAAAGGCAATTTAGCAATATCAAACAAAATTTTCAATGTGTACCTTCTTTTGCGATACGCGGGCCTCTCACCGTTGTGGCCTCTCCCGTTGCGGAGCACAGGCTCCGGATGCGCAGGCTCAGCGGCCATGGCTCACAGGCCAAGGCGCTCCGCGGCATGTGGGATCCTCCCGGACCGGGGCACGAACCCGTGTCCCCTGCATCAGCAGGCGGACTCTCAACCACTGCGCCACCAGGGAAGCCCAATGTGTACCTTCTTGATTCCTTTGCAGGAATTGGTTCTACAGAAATATTCACATAAACATGTAAAATTATATGTACAAGGATATTGATTACAATTTTGTCTTTAGTAATAAAATATTGGAAATGATCTTTAAAAATATGCTAATCGGATAAATATGATTTATCCACCCATTGGTATATTATGCAGCTCTTAAAAAGTGAGGCAAAACTGTATCAATTGAAACAGAAGAGATTCACAACATATTAGCAAGTGAAACAAGTTGTGTGTGTGTGTGTGTGTATTTATGTGTTTGTGTGTATACATATATATATAATTCTATTGCTTTTTGTACGTAACACTTGTAGGACATAGATATGAATTGGGGGGCTGTATATCAAATACTATTGGAAACTCTTTCTGAGAAATGAGATTATTTGAGAAGTTTTTATTTTTAACTTACTCCTTTCTGTAATGTTTAAATATTTTGCAATAAATTTGTTTTGCTTTGCAAAAAGGAAATAATCATTAAGTATTTTAAAGTAATAGTCTTATAGAGCCATTAAAAAAAAAAGCAGTGTAGACAAGGAAATTTTATCATATCCTTCCTTTCTAAACCAGTGTAAGCTGGTACTGAGTGGAAATCAAAATACTTTGCTAAAAGGAGATTAATTGTGACATGATAAATTACTTGCTCTTTGCTGATAATTTTTCTATTATGTAAACAAGCTCTATGACTCTGAGAGAGTTGGATAAAAAGTGAAACCTGTAGATTGTATGTACTCAACTGGGAGTGAATGCATGGCAGAAAAAAAAATTGATGATACCATTACAAATGGAAAACACCAAACGTGCCCAAAATGACACTCTCAATGGTGACATGCAACTTTTATCATAGCCAAAGTGTGAGCCATCTCTTGTTTCAACTCAGCATCTTTCAAAGTTTGTACTTTTTCTTTTCACAGAAAGTAAATCAAACAACCAAGTACTTACTTCCACACCGAATTCTGATCAACAAAAGCTAATCTGTGGATTAAAAGTGATATAACATTTCAAATTAAGTGGCCAGGTTTTGTTAGAGTTTGTGATAATCAAGGAGGGAAGCCTGACACAGTAGAAAATTTCAAAAAGGTCACATAAAAGACCTTATGATTTAGTAAAAGAGAAGATGGCTTGAGAGTAAGGAACAGCTAGTAAAATTCTTACAATACAAGAAATATATATAATACTGGTTTGAAAGAGAAGGGAGATATTGAAAAGTTTAAGTTAACTTTTACAAGAAGAGAGTAAGTTAAAAAAGAAAAAGCGAAAACTGCCGAAGTGGCATATAAGCCCACATGTCACCCCACAATAAAAAAGAAACAAAAAGGTACTTAAAGGATAAATATGTAAAAAGGGATTTGTCATTTAATAAACACATGAAATATATGAAAGCCCAGAAGAATCAGCCTTTTGAAAAAATGCTAAGATCCATAAAAAGGAACATTTAAATAAGAATATAAAAAGATAAATAAATGCGCCCCTTTGTTGGGGCAAATAATATTCTAGTGAGAGATGACTGATCAACTATCATCTATTTAATTTTTAACCTTTTGGATAAATGACAGTAAGATTATCATTATTATTTTTGTACAGCACTATGTATTTTAGTTGAAGCATTTCACATGTTATAGCATACGTATCTCACTTTGTTCCTATAATGTATGTCTTGTCACTTGGTCATTCTAATTTTATAGAAAAGAAACAGAGATTCAGTGGTGTGACATACATCAAGTCACACAGTAGTAATGAGGCGCTCTGCGATATGCTGAGTCCAAGCAGACTATTAGGTAGTGTATCAGCCTGCTTTTTTGTTAAATTAGAAGTCCACATGATTAGAAGCACATTTCAAGGAAGGAGGAGATAAGTTTGATGGAAGTAGTACTGAGTTTCAGGTGAGTGTAGGCCTTCCAGGAAGGGATCTCCAGCTAGCAGTTGGATTATATGGGTTTGTACTCAGGAGGGAGACCAGAGTGGACGCTACATTTGCAGGTATAACAGAGACTGGGTGTAGATTAGATCACTGCACTTTGTGAAGCCAGAAGAGTATGTGAAGAATGAATAGAGTGAAGAAAAGAGGTCAGAGTGTAGAAGCTAAGGGAAGATAATACTAATTTCTAAAAAGGAGCTGTGAGCCATAAACTGAGAAGTGAATAGATTAGGGACAGCAACAGCGAGAAAAAGTATATTGTTCAGTAAGCGTACCAGAGAAAGGTGAGAGAAGTTGGTCTCTAGCGGGAAACATGGAAAAACAGGAAAAGACTTGGGCATGTTTTTAATGCTGATACTGAAGGAGGAAGTGGAGAGGAAAAGATAAATACACAGTTGGAATGGGGAATAATAAAAGAAATGATGTTTTTATGTACAGGTACATTCAGAGCATTGAAAGAGGTATTTGTTTTAGGGATGAGGATCTTGCTCTTGCCCCTTTTTGGGGGTGGGGGTGGATTTGGTGGCACGACGTATTTTTATCCAATTTCTAGAATTTTCTCTGTAAAGTAGGAATCACAACCATTTTCAGAGTGTAAATACAGATGTGGTTGGCTAAAAAGTTTGAAAGAAGAAAAGTTTCAAAGTAGGTACAGTCAATAAAAGACAGCCAACTGAAGAAAGAAGAGCCGCCAGACAGCAATGAGGTTCCACTTGAAGTAGAGATCATGGATTTGCAGTGGTTACTCAGTGTGATTTCCTCCCATCAGCACCCAGCCTCCCTGGTACAGTCTAAGGAAATAACAACACTGGATTGATTTAGAGGTAGAATTTTGAAAAGCAAACAGAAATGGGAATGGGGGTAATTGACAAGAGAGTGATTGAAGTGATAAGCTGTAGACTTCATTGGATAGTAGAGCAAATGAAGGCAGGACAGTTTAATTCTAAGGGAAAAAAAAAAGGAGGGTCAAGGTATTAGAAATCTTCATTTTGTTGAAGCACAGTTATAAAAAGAAGCTTATCTTTAGTCAGACCACTGACACTCTGGCTTATAAATAATTTTGATCTCTAGAAGTAACATCTGGTAAAAATAAACAGCTTTGCAGAATAATCTTAGGATCTGGTGACATCAGCCTAAGGCACAAACTGCACGAGTCAAAAAACACATTCAGTCAAGCGAATGAGAAGACAAGCCACAGACTAAGAGAAAATATTTGTAAAAGACACATCTGACAAAGGACTGTTATCTAAGATATACAAAAAAACTTTTAAAATTCAACAATAAGAAAACAAACAACCAAATTAAAAAATGGGCTGAAGACCTTAACAGATAACTCACCAAAGAAGATGAACAGATTCATATCATAAGCCATCAGGGAAAGGCACATTAAAACCAAGATACCACTACACACCTGTTAGAACAGCCAAAATCATGAACATTGAAAACACTAAATACTGACAAGGATGTGGAACAAGAGGAAGTCGCATTCATTGCTGGTGGGAATGCAAAATGGTGCAGCCACTTTGGTAGACAGTTTGGTGGTTTCTTACAAAACTAAAACTCTTACCAAATGATCCAGTAGTCTTGCTCCTTGGTATTTACCCAAAGGAGTTAAAAACTTATGACCACGCAAAAACCTACACATGGATGTTTACAGCAGATTTATTCATAATTGCCAAAACTTGTAAGCAACCAAGATGTCCTTTAGTAGTTGAATTGATAAACTGTGGTATATCCAGACAATGGAATATTATTCAGTGCTCAAACAAAAAAGAGCTAGGACCTTAAATGCATATTACTAAGTAAAAGACACTAATCTGAAAAGGCTACATGTTATATGATTCCACCTGTATGTAAGTCTGGAAAAAGACAAACTATGGAGACAGGAAAAAGATCACTGGTTTCCAGTGGTGGGGAGGGATGGATTGGTGAAACACAGAGGATTTCTGTACAATACTGTCGTGGTAGATACACATAATTATACGTTAGTTCAAATCCATAGAATTTACTACACCAACAGTGAACCCTAATATAAACTCTGGAGTTTGGGTGATTATGATGTGTACTACAGGTTCATCAATTGTAACAAATGTGCCACTTTGGTGGGGACGTTGATAATGGAGGTGGTTGTGTGTATATGGGGACGGGGAGTATATGGAAATCTCTGTGCCTTCCTCTCAATTTTTCTATGAACCTAAAACTGCTCTAAATAAATAAAGTTGTATAAAAAGAAATCAAAACACATTCAGCATGCAATCCCTATTATATGAAATAATGTACTCTTTGGCAAACTATTAAATCATACTTTTTTAAAAAGCCCAAAATGATACAAGATATCCACCATATTATAAAGGTTCAAAATCATAAGATTTAAAATATCCTCTGGCTTAACGCAACAGTAGCTCTCAAGATCAGCAAACCATAGGAATTTGTTGAAAATGCAAATTCTCTGTCACCTCCATGCTACTGAATCAGAAACTCTGGAGGTGGGACTGGGCAAGCCCTTCCAGATGATTCTGATGCACACGAAAGTACGAGCACTACGGCAATATAGTCGTAGTGGTGTAAACCGGTGTAAATTGACTTGTCCAAAAGGTCGGCCTAGATTTCTCTAAAAATTATGATTCCAACTCTTATTCTCTGCCAAAGCTTTCCAAAAAACACATAGTCTCAGATCAATTTCTTACTCCAAGGAAAGACTGACGAGGCATGAGAAAGACTCAGTAGCTGTGCAGCTAAAAACAAAAACAAAAGAAAGTAAAAAGAAGCACCATCGTGCTCTGAATACAGTTGTTAAAAGAGTACAAAGAAAAAAAATTCAAATTTCAATGGAATACTCTGGATTTATATACCTACAAACATAGCTGGCTCTAGTTTCTTCCGTTGGTGCTGTTGCTGGAAATACTGCCATCCATAAAAGAAAGAAACCAAGGACTTCCATAGACAGTGGTACTGGTTATATAATTTAAATAAAATGCAACAAAGTTCCAGGAGTAACGAAACAGATGCGCTCGATGGAAATTTCCTGGGCCCTGCCTCCAAAGCAAAGTTTGTAATGAAATCATGGGGATGTTATTCATTACACTTTAAGAGATCTGGCAGTGATAGAGAAAAAGGAGTAGAAAGGAGAGAAAGAAACAGGGGGAGGAGGAGAGAACGGAACACGGGGAAGAGAGGATGTGATGACTTCAAGAGAAAATAACTGAATTGTAAAGTTGTTTCTTGCGACCTGGGAGCAAAGGCCAAACCTTGGTCCCAAGGCACAGATTCTCTATAAAGATAAGTTAACAGTTCAAGAAAACTGAGCGATACTGTTGTGATGGTATGATAAACAACACTGTGATTTCTTGTTAAATTTTATCTGCTGCTTTTTCTTTTTTCAGCAAAGAAAGCTAAGGATGGCAAGACAAAAGTGAAACATCCAACATAAACTAACTTTCTAGTTTTCCCTGAAATCGGTTCCTTCTGAAAGTAACGTATAAGTAAGTAAGATTCCTTAGTAAGAGTTGATCGTCAGTAATACATCTCTCTCAGTAAATAACTATTACATCACATTTACTGGGAATTAAATCAGAGTGAATTAACCAGTTCATGAGGAAAGAAAAGGGCAACAAAATAAGCAACTGTTTAAAGTCATGACCTAAAATCATTTCAATTAAAACATTTATGTTATAATGAAATGCAGTAAAATCTTCACTAATGCTTACTTTAAACTTTCAGTTACAGTAATATGTTTTGATTGCAATTTTTCAAATTACTTACTATGAGGTTAAAATCAAACACAATATTTAATATCAAATTTAGAATGCCATTCTTGTGTCATGGTGTAACTCATGAACATACTGTAAATTTATAGACAATATAAGCACAAAATATTCAGAATTTAATTACATAACTGGTGTATGTTATTGAAAATTGTGAATTATTATGATGTCATGTATACTGCAATGAAACTATTCTCATAATCATTTATACTATATAGTCTCTTAGATGCTAAGTCACAGAATTTGCATTTCTGTAACAAAGGATTTCATTTTCTTGAAACATGTTATGGCCTGGCCTCATTAATTCAGAAAAAAGAAAATACAATTATAGAGAATCTTCAGAGGTTCCAAAGTCATCTGAATTTTGGAGTGGTTAATGACATGAGTATTATTAGCTTAAATTAATCCTGTTACTCTGGTAGGTTATACAGAAATAACTCATATTTTAATCTATGAATTTTGCTGTAATTCCACTTGATCTCAGTGAGAGAAATTTAGGAGGAAAAATAGTATTTTATATATATACAAACAGTATGAAAATGAAATACGCATCCCAGTATTGAACTCTATATTGGCTAGAAAACGTCTAAAAACTTTTACTTTTTTCATGTTAAGCTTCTATTCTTTTAGTTGAAAATAAAAGAGCAAGTTATTTAGAATGTGTATGTAGCTATATCTATACCTATAATATTCCTTCTTCATTTTCCCAGTGTGGAAACTTTTACTTAACTTTTGAACTTAAGTTTCCTTTATATTCACATGACATTTTCAGATTTCACTTTTTGAAATATCTGCATTAGTTTGTATGTTTAACGTATACTTACTACCATATAAATGTCTCGCGTTAGGACAATACCCTATATCATAAGATCGCCTTAAATCTGCCGTTCTGACATGATCTTGTAATAAATTTTGTAACAATACATAGATTCCATATGATTTTAGGACTAATAAATGTAGAGATCTTATTTCCAAAATGTTATGTATTTCAATTTACACAGCTATAAGACGATAGCATATCAACAACATAGGTAGGCAACAAAGTTTTGTCACAGAGACCCTTGAAAGCATTCCTTTAACATGCTTTCTTATTTCTTATTGTTTTCTTGAATGAAAAAAGAACAATGTTACTTAATAATTTAATATTAATGTGGATAAGTTAAACATAAAACTGCACTGTCATATTAATGGGTAAAGTTTTTTATGATCAATTTATTGATTTGAGCATGTAAAACTGTTCCTGTTACTTAGGCAGCTTTCTTTTGTTACATCAAGAATGGTAATTTTATTGAGAAAGGCACAATAGAAGATGATTGATTGTCTGCTTTTGTCATGGAGATGAATTATTGCAGAATGCATACATGAAAAAATAAAAGCATTGTTCTATAAATTGGCCCTTGATGCTTTGTTCATTTGAGTTCATTGTTCGTAGACTCTAGTATGAGCTAATACTAAATAGTATAGTAAATAAAAGCATTTTTTTTTGCTGAAGCAAAATTACTTTCTTCACTAATGAAACTCAGCTTTATGAAATAACAGTGTCTGCCAGTGTGCTACATTTAAAATGTGTAATTTAATCTGTGACAAAAGCTGAGTAGTAACAGAAACTTTGCATAGCTATTATCATTTTATTAAATTAGTAATAAGAGTGCATAATGAAAAATGAAAAACTTTTTATTTAAAACTTAATGGGAAAGCAGCTCACAAGCAATGCAAATTAAAAAGTGGTACATTTAATTTTAGACAGTTGAATAAAATCTATTAAGAAAAGCATATAATTGTCGGTAACTGTTGAATGACTTCAATAACTTTTTAATCAAAAAATTAGAATGACTATCAAATTTTCTAAGACTTTTAAAAGGATAAAATATTAGAATACAAAAAAAGTTTTATCAACTATTATGTCTTTAAAACAAGACATAAAATACTACTTTTAAATAGAAGAATGTCATGCCAATGTATTATTTGCTTCTTGGAGGAATTCTTTCTTTATATTTGAGGCATGGATAATATCTAACGTAATTAGTCTGTTGTTTTATGAAGTTTGCTTTTTAGATAAATGTTAATGCCAGTGACAATTGGATCTCTTCTGCTATGCTACTTTTCACTTTGTTTTTTCGATGCACTGTGATTTGCTGAGAGACAGAACACTTCTTTCAAGATACAGCTATCACCTGGTGTTTGCTAAATCACTGTGAAATTCTTGCAACAGCTGTTTGTTCCTGGGGAAACATTCACTTCATATTGCAGCAATAAACTGATCATTGCCAATTAAATGCCCATTAATTGTGTAAGCAAGGATCACTGCCAGATGTTTACACTAGAAAGAAAAATATCCTTTGCTATTTATTTTCCACTTATAGTCATCCCTTTTCATGTAAATAATCATGCCTTTTGTTTTTTATAATATGCCACAAATTTCAATTCAAAAATTAATAAAACAATCTCTCTTTGATTTAATAGAGGATGAGCTAGGGTGCGTCATTCATATAATAAAAAAGAACAAACTTGGGCAGAATCACTTTTTCGACACAAATAAAATGCTCAAACATTACACAGTGATTCAAATTTTCTAGGTTGTTTTATTTGCTATATCACATATTTCCTAGAAACTGTCTTTCATTCTTTTTGTTCCATTTGGAATAATAAGCCTATGAATTTGTGTTCTTAAAAGTTGAGATAAAACAGACTCTCTTACATAGTCTATAATGGAGAAGAAAACTAAAAATAAGGAATCCAAATGAAATAAAGCAGGTGGCGTTTTTAAATTTTTAACTAAATCTCACTGCCTTTGTATTTACCTGGGGCTTCATTCTGTCTCAAAATATTAAGTTCTTTTCCAGAAGGCAGTAGTGATGAAAATGAAACATACACTTAATAATACATTGTCCCAAGTAATTTATTTCTCACCAAAGCAAAATGGAAAGTAAATATTAACCATAATGAATATATTTATTGCCTCTTTTAGTGCCTAAATTCATGACAAAAGTTAAAGAAAAAAAAGGGCTTCCATGGCAATACACACCTATAAATCACGCTTTTTGAGAGGAGAGCTTTCACAGAATACATCATGTACATATTTCCTTGCAGTTGTGCCTTCATGCTTTTATAAGGAATAGCAAATTCATATACACGTCCTCCCTGTTAGAGTCACTGATCCCAACCCCTCACACCCCGGCCATACAATGTATGCAAACAACAGCAACAAAAAGATTAGGTGGTGTTCTGTTCCTCACCAGATTGAACCACACCTCCTCTTTGGAAGGTGATCACAGGACACATTCAGAGCTGCGGAAGACATGAAACACTAGCATCTGGCTCCTTAAATATCTCCACAGGCGTTTGTAATGGCATCTTTGAAGTTTTCTCTGCATCTGTCACATGTTTAGACTGCACATTGACTGCCCCAGCTGAGCACGATTTTGATTCTTTGAGACTTTGAATAGTGTAATCTGTTTAAGAATAAGGCTCAGGAAAATCCCTCATAATATCCATACACAAGCTCTTTCATGATTCAAAAAAGGGGGTCCTCATTCCCATAACTGTTATTTTTTATGCTGAAATGATGCCAGCCTTTGAGTTAATAATACAGCCTACAATTATATTCCAGCTTTGCACACTTTTTGAGAACCTGTACTCAAAAACCACATCTTGTCTAGTTTTGTTTTTTTTTTTAAACCAGTATTATAGAAATTACTACTTGAGGAGAAGGCCTCTGAAAATGTGATGTGTGCAAATCGTCTTGGCACCTGATTATAAAGGAAATCTGACCACTGTCAACTCACTTTGAAAATCATTTTTGATTCAACCTACCGAGCACCAAGTGCATCAAGTGCAGAATATAAGAATAAAGGGTGATTTGACTTCATTGCTAGTTTGAGTGTTTTTGACTTTGTCTCTGTTAAATGAATATACTTCTAACAAGTCATGAAGACTCTACTTAATCCACCTCCATATATGTACAGACTATTTCCTACTATTAGTGGATACTCCAGATATATCAAACATCTCCATAAATACAAATTGGGACTATCAAGTATAGCTTCATTCCCTCCAGTTCCACAGTTGCCCTACTTAAAATTTTTCAAGTTGACGAAATCTTCTTGGTGTCTGGAAACTGAGTATTTCCAATATTTCTCTTTTCATTAATTGAGCAAAATATCTAATAAATTCACTGACACTAGGTTATCAAAGGCTTAATATTTTACCCTCCCTTAAAGTTTTCTATTTTAACAGAAGACCACATGAGGCAGGAAAATGCTTCTAACGACTACTTTGAGCATGTGTATGTACACATGAACAAACACTAAAATAAACAGAAAACAACAGCTGTTTTAAGACAAAAAGTTTTTCAAGCCACATTAAATTATATTATTTTGGCCATCATTTTCTATGTTTATAAGATTACCCTGACTGTATACGGTATTTCATATAATTCATGAAGAGTTTCATTTTTTTCCTTTTGTATCATAAAGACCATCACATTTAACTTTTAAAATGCAAATATAAAAATCAGCACCAGGAGAAGCTGACACAGCACGCTCCTACCTTCTTCACAGTACGTTATCAAGAGAAATTAGACTATTTACACAAATGAGTTGACCAATGGATTTCAGTAACCAGAACCCTGGGGTGAGGCATAGTGTGTGATACAAATGAATATGAAACAGCTGGGAGAAATGGGAACTATTTGTAAATAAGAAATCCAGTTCAATTAATACTGTCAATTAATCTGGAGAATTAATCATGTTCAATTTGTCCTCCTAAAATGTTTCCAATCACTACAGAGTGTGTAGCAGATTCTTTCTTCTCCTTTCTGCCAATTTGAGGGTAATTCTCTTTAAAGTCTTAGATTATGAAGAGCACTGTTTCTACCACAAAGTTCACCATATCATGATATGGCTTTGCTTGCTTATGTTTGTGACCTTCATTATATGTCTGACCAATACACAAATATACAATTTGCTTGCATATGTGTCTTCATATTTACACAACTCTGTCTCCCAATTCAGATTTGGGGGAATGGTTAGTGTAAAATGCTGGGCTTGGGGATTCTGATTGAATCCATGTCATGGCCCCAAATATAGTACAAAATACAAAAATATCAAGAGTATGCTGGGACTTTCCTGGGTGAGACTCTGCACTTCCACTGCTGGTGGTGTGGGTTTGATCCCTGGTCAGGGAACTAAGATCCCACATGCTTCCCAGTGTGGGAAAAAAAAAAAAGAGTGTGCTACACGCTCTCAGAAAATATAATAATACAAGACCAAAGTGGGGAATTGTGGATTCACTGGTTTAGAGCCCACTGTTCTTCACAAATTAAGAACACAGAGAAATGTCTACCATGAACATACTTGGCAATTATGGTGCACCCGTAAATGATAAAAGCTACTTTGGCATTGATTGGCAGGAAATGATGTGAAGCATGAATGAAAACTCTTTTTCAAGGAATAACTTATAATCTCACTTTTATCTTTGTTTGCAGGCATCCATGCCACTCAGTTTTTTTCCTCATTTCCTTTATGGATAACTAAGGAAGAGTTCTGGAACAAGGTATTGATTTTTATGATAGTTAAAAAGAAACCTGGATGACAAATTACTTTGTATCAGAAGAATTAAGGTTTAAAAAATGAAGCTAGAAAAGACTCTAGGAGAAAGATTTTTATAGATTTTGAAGGGAGATATAGAGAGGAAGCTTCAGATAAAAATGCAGTTACTTATATTAATTTAACCATGTATTTATTCAAGAAACATTTATTAAGTCCATACTGTGTTCCAAGGATTGTGGGAAAGTATAGTGTAATGGGAAAAAAATAATTATTAAAGATTTTAATTCTGGTTCTTCTGCTAACCAGGAGTAGGCCACTCTACTTTTATGAGCACTAATTTTCTCATTTGTAAAACAAGAGTGAAATAGATATCTAAGTATCTTCCAGCTCTGAAGCTCATTACTGAATTTTTCATTTTTCAGTCAGATACTGTGCCATATCATACATGTAAGCCCATGGGTGGGGCTTCCCTGGTGGCGCAGTGGTTAAGAATCTGCCTGCCAATGCAGGGGACGCAGGTTCGTGCCCCGGTCCGGGAAGATCCCACATGCTGCGGAGCATCTGGGCCCGTGAGCCATGGCCGCGAGCCATGGCCGCTGGGCCTGAGCTTCCAGAGCCTGTGCTTCGCAACGGGAGAGGCCACAACAGTGAGAGGCCCGCGTACCGCAAAATAAATAAATAAATAAATAAATCCAGTTTATATCATGAAATTACTCTGATATTAGTCCTCAAATACAAAAATGTTGGACGAATGAAACACCTAATACTTAGAAAGGGGGCACAAAAAAGAGATACCTCAGAATGTAAACAGTAGAACCTCATATCCAGAATGAAAAGTGCACCTCCAAATTTAGCACATGAATTTGACAAAACCCCATGTGTTTCATGAGACCTTAGTCCCCCAGTAACTTCCAGAAGAAAAAAGTCTGGATGAAATGAGTCTAAGACATTCTCTATGCTACTAATCATAAAGGTTCAGGAATGACAGTTGTAAAAATTCTTACAGTTAAAAAAAAAGTTTAAAGTTTATTTTTCCAAATTTATCTAAGCATATGACTGTAAAATCCAATTTAGAAAACATTGCAGCAGGATATTAAACAAAGATTTTGCTGAATTTTTTTTAGGAAAAAACCTAAGGCATTTAGGGCTAGGACATCAAAGAAGATTCCATACTGTAGCCTACACAGAAAGGCACATAACCAGGAGTGTTCTCGGTTGTTAAACTACCAGCATCCCACAAACTTCAGTACTTGTGATATGAGTCAAAGAGAAGTCAGGTGAGTGCCAAATGCCTCTTATCTTTCAGGGAGAACAGACTGTTTTAATGAGTAGCTACTAGTGCAAAGAACACAGATTTTTGAAGTCTAGATGCACAGTACAATGACTACAAAGTTCCATGGAAAGGTGATTTTAGATATAATTGGATTGGATCTTGGTTCTTATCTTTTATCAAGCATATGTTCTCAAACAGTTGAAGGGTAGATTTCCAATTTTCTAGCTCAAAGAGGGATCTGTACAGGAGAAAGTGAGGCTTGGGCCTGGCCAGAAGAGCTGGCAGCCTCTTCTTGGGAAGTAAGGAAGTAGAAAGCAAATTTCTGCATCTACGATATCCTTTCTACCCAATCTGGTTTGGGACAGCAAAACACGCATCATGTCTCATTTTGTGAATCACTCCAGCAGAGCCGTTAACAGCCTTTATCAATACTTAACCCAGAGCAGAAAAACGCCACCAGGGGAGACCAAAGCATGGCCAGGGCAGAGCTGAACCACTCAGAAGCACCCAATTAGTAGACAAATTTGCCCCCATCATGTCACTACTCTTGCAGAAACATGATCTCACATCCATTTTACCTAACTGAATTTTTTGGACCCAAGTTATCACATACTGGTGAAGTTTTACTAGATATAAACTTAACATTCATGATAACGAGCTCAGTGGCCATGACCACACTGACCAACTTCTCTGGAAAGAAGTTTCTTGGATAGTTGTTTAATAATCACCTCCTGGCCCTTTGAATCATTTTGGAATGATTCTCCTGCAAAGACGTAGAAAAACGGATAAACAGTGTCTTAAATAAGAGGAGCTAATTTTTCTCACATAGGAAAAAAAAAACAAAAAACAAAACCAGCTGCTACTGCTGACACTGAATACTGTTTAACTAGCTCAATAATTCAGGTCCAGGATATCTATTTTTTGGCCTTTCCTTCATGGACACAAGACTGACACTACAGCTCAGGCATCATTTCTACATTCAAAGCTGGATGAGGGTAAAGGATAATATTAGCCACAAGTGTCACTATTACCACTGAAAGCAACAGGCTTACCAGCAGGTTTCCACAGATTTTTACTTCAGTCCAAACTATCACATAGTCAAGAGGGAGTCTAGGAATGCATATATCAAAAACCAGGAGAGCAAGGATGGTCAAAGGGTTCAGAGCAGCCACAAAGAATGACATATCCCCTCTGAACATAATTTCACATTCTACGGTTATAATTACAGAGACTTACAAAAGTATAAAAGCTGAAGACAACTATCTAAATAACCCTATGACATTTCTTTCTCCCTGACAAAAAAGGAGGGCTTTTAAATTTCAATTTAAAGCAATGTTGTTGGTGTTTTCCTACTTAAATGAGTTGTGAATAACATTGATTTACATAAAGCAATGTAAATCCTTAACAATGTCAATCTCCATTGATGAAACTGAGGAATTGCTGATAATTTAATTCAAATCCAAGGCTTCTTTCTTTGCTCATGACTGTATTTCATGACGTTTCTAGGGCACTCTCAACTGCTTGTTGCTTCAGTATGATGGTCGACAACACCTCTTTTACTTTCAAAAGTGTTCTGGCTTAGACAATAAATTGTATGGTCACCTGATCCACTACTTTATGTTAGTGCTTTTCAAGTTTACATTATTAGAACATATCATGACCCTGAACTACAGAACTCCATTGAGAGAAGCCTACATGATATCTCCACTGAAAAGCTCCGCCAAAAACTCAACTATGCCAAAGAGAACTTGTGCCACGAGTTCAATGGTTCTCACCAAGTCTTCTTTCCCTTAGTGACTATCAGGGAGGGGCCTGAAAGATTGGACAAGGGACCCAGCACTTTCCTTTAAGTACATGCTTGAACTGCTAATTTAGCTCCATTTCCGTGCACTTCCAGAGTGTCCCTACCTATAAGATAGTGAAGAATGGGCAACCAAGGTTAGCTTCATGCTAGACATTTCAAATTGGGATTGCCTGATATTGGAAAAGGAGGCAATAAAAGAAAAATTTTTGAGAACAGATTCATGCTCCGACCAGGATCACTCAGATAATTTGAAGAAGTCAATTTAACATGACTTTCTCAATTGGGTTTATGAGAACCACAGATTCAGAATTAACCCCAGATTCAGAATTAGAAGTAGATATACAACAAGCACAAGAATTACAAGAAGTTATAACTCTTCCTGTGTCTCTTTTCTAGAGCATTGAAGGCAGCCCTGTACTTTTGTGGCCCCTCTGCTAACTCCTAGCCATTCCCGCTGTCAAGACAGCAGTGTGAGTAAAATCAGCTCACAGAGCAGAGGAAGACGCTCCTATCAATGAGCATCTATCCAGCAGGAAAGGCAGAAACAAAAGATTCTTCTTTGCCCTCGCCTATTACCCCCACAGGTGAGCCACCACTTTATCCTAACCATTTACTCCTCATTTGTCTAAACTCACAATCTCTCACCAAACAACTGTAAGAGCCTCCTCACTGCCCTGCAACTATCCCACCCACCAGATCAGAGGGATATTTAAAAATAAAAATTAATTAATGTTATTTTTCTGTTTAAAGCTCATCAATGATTTCTCATTGCTTTCAGAATAAAGATCCAAATTTTACAATGGCCTACAAGGTTCTTCATAAACTGGTCTATGTCTATTTCTAAATGATCATTTTAAAACACTTTCCCCATATTCACAAACATTTTACTACGTTGGACTTTGTTCGGTTCCTTGAAAGCACCATTTTCCCTTCCATCTTAATATCCTGTTCAATCTGCTTCAAATAGTCTCCACTATCTTCTTTGACACCTTCCATCTTTCAGACCTTATCTCAAACATCATTTCCTCAGGGAAACTTTCCATACACTTCAAGACTAACTCTTTCATATATGAAATATACTCTTGTACCTCATAAATTTTCCTTTGCAGCACTCAACCTAAAGTTTGTAAGTTTATACTACTGTATGACGATACGATCACAAATTATCTCTTCTGCTAAACTTTCTTTTCATTGTATCGCTAGCATAGTGGCTGTTGCATAGTATGTTTTCAATACATATTTATTAAATACTTGAATGAATATCAATATAATACAGATAACATGTCATAGTCTTTATGCCAACAGACATTTCAAGTGAAAGCCATCCTTCTAAAAGATAACCTTAAAGGGTAAGATTATTATACTACACTGACTATCGACCCCAGCCCAGTGTGGCTTAAGAAATTAAATCATTCTTCTTTTATGATGGTTTAATAAATAAGTTTAAGTAAATATTAGGTCATTGGTTCATATAAGAACAAAATCAACATGGTGCTACACATGAAAAACTATTATACATAATGAAAAAAAAAACAACTAGACACTCTTAATTGTTCAACACTGAATTTAGGAGCCAAGCAGGGAAAAAAAAAAAGGGGTTAAAATTTAGTGGCTCAGTCTACTACTCTGGACCAACTAGCCTAAGTCACTTACAGTTCTCTAGAGATCCAGTAAGCATTCATCAATTAAAGAAAATTTTTTTAAAAAATTAAGAGAAAAATATAACTCGTCAAAATGACTATTAATTTCAGAAGTATAACAAGCTACTTATTCAGCCTCAGCTTGATACCTGGTGAATAAAACTGATTGGTATGTTACTGACCATAGTTCACATAATGTGGCAGCTTGAGTCTCAAAGGTCCAAGATGAGGACTGTAGAGGGTTCTAATGTCAGAGATTGCAGTCAACAGTTTTCTTGGGGGGCAGTGCTGCGAGGTCAACTTCAATTGTCAAGCTGAAAGAAGTTACAGTGACAAATATGAGTCAAGTATTCTTATTTAACAGGGAGGATTTAAGTCTATTACCTAGACATTAGTGCTGTTGTAAAAAGTTAACAAGTAAATTAAAAATTGCTTCAATTATATTTATTTTATGTTCCTAAAATTTTAATACAGAAAAAACATTCTACTTTGAATATGCTATTAGTAGCCATAGAAATTCTATATTTAATTAGATTACATCATATCTTTAAATTACTTTAAGTATAAGAAAATGAGAATATGTTCATTATTGAATGAACATATAGTGTTCGTCGTAATTTGGTTTATCATTCATGCTGTGTTTATTAGCACATATAGCTAACTAGAACACACCTTTCTGCTTTTGAATACTGTTTATATTTTGAGGATTAGATTTTAAAATTAGAAACCTGGAAAAAATTTAAGTTAGTAATTTGTCTACCAAAAATGTGTAAAAATAAAACCAATTCTTTCCAGCCTGCTGATACAGCTAAATAAAGGTAACTCCTACATTGAAAATCATTCCATTTGTGTTTTAGCATAAGTTTGTAGTAAAATAAAATCAAACTCAGGCTTAGCCATTTATCATATTTAGGTTATAAGAATATGTTCAATTCAGTGGTCATTAAGCTTGACCTTAGGTAGCAGTTTTTGCAAACATACCTCTAATTTTGAAATCTTCTGGAAAGAGCATATGAATCAATAATAATGAATAAAATAAAGGAAGTATGTATGTACTCTTCAATATTTAAATTAATAGGGAATATTATAAATAATATAAAATTATTACTGTGGATGTTTCTCTTCTACACTTGCCACTAATTTTTACAATTTCCTCATCCCTGTTAGTAAGGATATTAACCAAATAAGTATCAACTAAAGAGTGAAAGTCAGTAAACTCCTTGCACAGGGATTTGCAATTGTTGCAGGGGTGTGATGTCTCAAAACCAAAAACCTAAGTAATCATTAGCAACATGAATACTAAGGACCATCATCACCTGAGCCTCATTTCCCAATAAAAATCCTGGAAAGTTGAGAAAAGGGCAAAGAAAATGTATATGGAGAATAGAGATGGGAGGATAAAAAGTTAAGAAAAGGCAAATTTTATAATACAGGTGATGAAGAATTTTTACTCTAAATGAAAACTCTCCTCCATATATGATATTTTGGAATTATCTTCAGCCAAAAAAATGCCAGGTGTATTAAAAAAGATTTTGTAGTTAATAAACCAAGGAGTGATTCTAAGTACCTTCCCCACTGTAACCCACCTTAAAGGAAATCTTGCCAATAATTGTGTAAATGAGACTTTTCCTAACAGTTGATAGAAAGATAATTACCTAACAGGAATTTTCGAAGTTATAAAGGCTCATGGTAGTTTAGAGTAATCTTATTAAAAATCAAATTCACGACATCAACAGATCCTTCCTGTGCCATGTAATTACATTACAGACACTTAATTGAAATAAACTGGAAATGAAACCTGGCCTAGCACAGGCATGCACTGATGGTTAAGACTCAGCAGGGTGGTACCAGTTCATTAAACGTAGTCTTCACATATGTCTGCCATCACATTTTAAGAAAATACTAAAAGTAAGGACATCTGTCTGCCCATCACATTTTAAGAAAATATTAAAAGGACACTAACTCAATTAAACACATATATATATAAACACTTAAATACAATTTCTCTTATAGAGGTAAAACACACTTGAAAACACTGATATAGATAAAAGGAGTTTATGACTTTATGTGAAAACTAGTTTTCTTTTCTCATAGTTACTTAGAGACAAAAAATTACATACCAGAAAATTAAACATTCCTAATGACAATATATGAATTTATACAAAAATAATTAACAAAAAGTCCATATTACAAAAATGTCTAAGTCTTATGCTTTGGTTCTTAAAGTGCTGAGAAGTGACCATAAGCCTGCTCAAACTCCCAGTGGCATCTTAAGTACATCATCAGTCACTGAAAGGCTGGAGCTAGAAGGTCAGATGGTACTTGGGTTAGCATATTGTTGCTAACCCAAATACCATCTACTCTGGATTCTGAAAACTCCTTAGGAAAGCAAGCCAACTAGAATTTTCTCATATTGTTCCACCCAGGAGAATAAATTTATCTAGGCATAAATTTTATAAGTTGTACCTTAAGCTCAAATAAACTAACCCGAAAAGTGATTTTCTGCTTGTGTGTCTGTGGCATTGGGCACAAGGGATCAGGTCAACCTAACAAGTGGACAAGTATTTGGGAACAGCTCAAGTATATTTATTAATTAATAATCATTTATTTAACCCCTTTATATAAATGTTGCACAATCCAAACAAAGAAATCCCTGCATGGGAGCTAAGTGGCCCTGGGCCACTGGGCCTAGCAGAGCAAGGCTGGTACCTCAAAGCAGGTGGAAGATAAGAGGGGCAGCTGCAGCATCAGCTGTGAAGGTGAGAAGAAAAGACGTAGCCACAGGCCTCCAATGACAGTGCAGGCCATGAAAGGGATTCCTTACCTCCTGCAAAATTTCTGGGAATGTAGTACTAGGAATTTTATAACATGAAGGAACTAAATTCCAATTTTATTGTTTTTATATTTAGATGAAGTAAGTTTAAGTTAAATATTCAGTATGTTCTATGTTCAAATCACATTTCTCATATCTATAAATTTCAGAGAAAAAACTTAACATTTTTGGTTGTATATAAAAGCAACACGTTTATACTGTATATATACTAAAAAAAAATCTTTTAGATATAGTAGCACAAAATTACTAACAAGAAATATCTAGGGCTTGCCTGGTGGCACAGTGGTTGAGAGTCCGCCTGCCGATGCAGGGGACACGGGTTCATGCCCCGGTCCGGGAGGATCCCATATGCCGCGGAGCGGCTGGGGCCGTGAGCCATGGCCGCTGGGCCTGCGCGTTTGGAGCCTGTGCTCCGCAACGAGAGAGGCCACAACAGTGAGAGGCCCACGTACCCCAAAAAAAAAAAAAAAAAAGGAAAGAAAAAGAAGTATCTAACATCTTTCTTTGAAAAACCCTAAGACAAAGGTTTTTCTTTGGCATTGACTGGCTAACTTGTAGTGAAGAAAACATAATAATTTATGACAATCATTTAAAAACTTTTATCCTTCTTAATAAAGCGTGGACTTAAAATCTTTACAATAAATTTGCTAAAGCATTTTTCTTTCATAAATACACATTTTTCATATAATCCTTACTTTTAAAAACTAATACCAAAGGGGACTGCCTAGTTCACTTATAACTGTTTGAATTCATAGTTGGTTTGATTTGGCAGCTCAACACTGAAACATAATGTGAAACATAATTTTTTTTTTCTTTCTGCTTGGCCTTCTGTAGAGTCGAATTCATCCTAAATTTGGTTTTCCTTATTGAGACAAAATGGTCAAAGTAGTCCTCTGAATAAAGGCACTTTCCAGGAGAAGAGTTTCTGTATTGTAGAAGATCCAGCAAAAGTTGTCAGTTTAGTTCTGATCACACCAGCCCTGAAAGCATTCCTGTGGCCAGAGAAATGCCATGTGCCAATTGGCTAAAGCCTAGGTAACTAAACTAATCACCATGGAAAGAGGTGAATGGGGCACTGGCTTTCACTAATCAAGGACCACTGGTGTAAAGTCAATTCCATCCAAATTTTAGTGTCTGCACTATAGTGAAGGGGTCGAATAACAGACACCATTTCATGTCTACACCAAAGCTATTTCCTTTCTTCTTTCTAATCAGACTTCATTGCTGATTGGAGAGCAAACAGAGATCCCTTGATCTCAGGCATGGGATTGTGACCTAGATCTGGCCAGTGAGCTGTAAGGGTACATTTATAGGAAAGCTATTGCCTGTTTCCTCCCTTTCAACTCAATCACGCGTGGATGAGGATTGGAGTAAAATGTTGAAAATATCCAAAGAAAGTCCATAAACATGTAGATATTCCCCCCCCCCATGTCATTCTCTACTCTGAAATTGCTGTGCCACTAAATATCTGCAGCAACTGAAATGCCACTTTGCTACAGAACGTATGACCCTTCACCACTGCCAAGTCTGTGTGGCCTGGAGAAGCACAGACTACAACACGTTGGCGCAATATAGAAATAAAATGAAGATGATAGATGTATGCTGATAAAATGCAAGCTCCAGTCAAGAATAAGTATCAAAAAAGAGTGGGCTGACTTTCTTGAAAATTCTGGAATACATGTACTTAAGGGCTATATAACTTTTGGTGAAAAAGCAGACACACTGAGGCCAGCAGAAACATGGGGGTTAGTGCAATACTAATGGAAAAAAATAGTATTGAAACATCCAAAATTTCCTTCCCATCCCTGTCCCTTTAGAAAAACTTGTTCTGTCTACTAACCTGAAGAGGATGGCTCCATATATTATATAATGACCTCATTCTTCAGGCCTGGGCTGGTTGGACCTGAAATGGGCAACTGACCTAGAATGAGTGAATCCATTGGCTGACTCAAATGAATAGTCAATTATTTTTTCTCAACTCAAAAATATGAATAATGAATTTGAGACTCTGAAAATGTTAAGGTTAAACTACATTAATGTTAGAGTGGAAACTACAGTGAAGGTACAGAAGCTCCTGCTACTTACGGCATAGATATATGCTGATTCTTTCCATTTCTGAGCTTTCTCTATATCCATTTATCCCATAATTTCATGATATCCTTAACTTATAATGAGTACATGAAATACTTAGTACCTTCTTTTTATCATTGATAGTTCTTTTTAACCACATCTCTACAAAGACTTTGAGTATGACAATTCCATCATTAGAAATAGGTATGTCTATCTTTTTTTTACTTTTTTATTATGAAAATGTTAATATATACAAAAGTAGAAAACATAAATAAATGAACTGTCAGGTACCTATCATTCAGCTTCCATAATTATCAACATTTTAGGTAGTAATTTCTTATTTACTTTAAAAAATTATATTAGTTGGGGGTCATCCTGAAATATGCATTCTTTACAAACTTGAAACTTTGGGGGGTTAATTTATTATCAATTAGCAAGATAGTCTAAAAAATCTGACTTTTTAAAATGAATTTCTGAATTTTGCTTTGCTAACGAAGTTATACTTACACACATTAAAAACAAACAAACAAACAAAACATGATTCATTATTTTTAGGTAGGTTGCTATTTTGTAGGTAAAATATAATGTATCTGGTAATGTAAATGATACATTTTTATTTTATTTCCATTAATTAATTGTTAAAACAAGTTACTGTATACTCAGAGGGTATTTATTTTCTATTAAACTTGATTCTCACCTCCTTTCAATATATTTTTTAAGAAGATATTATTTGCAATATGTTTTCCAGTTTTAAATGTTTTATAGTAATTTTTTTGAAGTTTTATCTTGTATTATCTACATCTGTATGGGGCCTTAAGCACTTTGCAGTTTGGAGTGGATAAAAGCATACAATGAACAACATTATTATCGCTAAATTTTAAGGCATCTTTTTAGTATGCAAGAACCAGAAGTAAATCTCTCTCTTGTTCTATGTATTTGCCCAGCAGCCTTCTGGAATTAAGTATATAATAATTTTGCAATCTCACACTTATGCACATGCAATTACATACATTTTGGGAAAAGTACTAAGTAAGGATATCAAGAAATAAGGATTTTAATAATACTAAGAAAGCATGCATGCCAATCCAGGATCTGCTACAAAATAGCTGGTGATCTTGACAAGTCATTTGGCCTCCCTGGGGCTCAGTTCTCATATTTTTGAAGTGTGTAATTTAGACTATTTACATGACATTCAATTTTCTTTCAATTCTAAAATTTGATGTCTAGCTATCTTTTTTATAATGAACAAATAGACCTTTTTCTTTGTTAAATACCATATTGAAAGTTAAAGGAAATCTTTCCTCCTCTTCAATGATTTCACTCATAGCTTAGAAAAAAAAATTTTTTTAATATTTATTTATTTTACTTATTTATTTGGCTGGGCCAGGTCTTAGTTGCAGCATGCTGGATCTAGTTCCCTGACCAGGGATTGAGCCCAGGCCCCCTGCATCGGGAGTGCTGAATCTTACCCACTGGACCACCAGGGAAGTCCTAATAGCTTAGAAAATCTGAGCTTCAGAATGATCATTTGTAGTATATGTACTTAAGAAATTGATGCTCTAGTTATTTAAACATTTGGATTTGGACAAAATTTTCTCTTCACTCTTGAGATGCTTTAACCGCCGAAGTTATAAGAGCTCAGCAAAAAATAGAAAACTATTTTGCAAAGATTACCTCCTGCTTTAGAAGAGGGTATTTTAGATTACTTCAAAAACAAGGGTCTAGAGTTATAATAATTATTCCATGCAGGCAATTGGTATTCATAGAAAAGAGCTGGAGTTAAAAAAAAAAAGTTCAGGTAAACCTATTTATCTTAACATTTCATTAAATGTTAATTTGTGAATTTAACAGGAAAGTATCTTTCAGCCTTTATAGAATTTTGTTTTTGTTGTTAAATAAGAAGCCTTAAAAATGTCATTTCATCTCCAGTGAAAAGTGGATCAATATCTAGATATGTGCTGTGCAATGTGGTTCCACTTGTCACCTAGATTACTGAGACCCTGAAATGTGGTTAGTGCCAATAAGGACTCAGTTTTTAAATTTTAATTTAATTTAAAAATTAAGGAAAAACTCTTTAAGTATGTGTGAAGCAACTTGTAGGCATGGTTCCATTTTTTCAGTTATAAATTTTATGAAGTCAAAATACAGATTAAGTGTTTCTGATTAAAATTTAGTGCCTTAATTGCAATGTAGAAAATGTAAAATACCCCAAAGAAAAAAAAAAAAGTGCAAAATATACCATGTTAAAAAATTGACTACAGGGGCTTCCCTGGTGGCGCAGTGGTTGAGAGTCCGCCTGCCGACGCAGGGCACACGGGTTCGTGCCCCGGTCCGGGAAGATCCCACATGACGCGGAACGGCTGGGCCCGTGAGCCATGGCCGCTGAGCCTGCGCGTCCGGAGCCTGTGCTCCACAACGGTAGAGGCCACAACAGCGAGAGGCCCGCGTACTGCAAAAAAAAAAAAAAAAAAAAAAAAAAATTGACTACATGTTGTAATTATAATATATTGGTTTAAAATACATTATTAAAATTAACTTTATTCCCTTTTAGTTTTAATGACTACTAGAAAATTTTAAATTGCTTATGTGACCCAATCTATATTTCTATTAGACAGTGCTGGTCTGGAGCATCGGGTCATTTGAAGAGAATATTTTTTAAGCAGCATCAGTTCTTACTAACTTTACTTACATAACATTCAATTCTGGGAGTGACTGAATAAAAAATAATGCAGAACACCTGAGCTTAGATGAAACTATTTTTGTTCATCAGAAAAACTAATTAGAAGTATTTGAGGTTTTGTTTCTATCTCTAGAGAATAAATTTAGAATCACTAGCTGAATTTTTAAAAATATATCCAGAATTTTAGAATTGGAAAACACTTTACCTTATCCAAACTGTTAATTTTACTCAGAAGAAAGTGTACTTCATCTTGTATTTCCAAGGTCATTTAGAAAGTTTGTGGTCAAATAAGAAGTAAAATTTCTAACTTGTAATCTATTTTGCCTAAGAGTAAAAAAGTATGAGGGAATTAAGTATTTAAAGAATAATTTCAAGAAAAAAACTATCTAGCAAAGCTCATCAAAAATGTTTGTCTTAAGATTCTCTGAAAGTCCTTTCTGTACATAAATGGTCAAAACAACAGTTGATTTTAAAAAAAGCAACATCTTCCTTTCAAAGATGTTTTACTTATTATATAATTAACCAGTGTTCTTTCTCACTTTTCTCAAGTCTTTTTGAAAGATGTAACCCTACACCATAAGAGCCAATATTTAATATGGTTATCCATTGGAATATGAGTGGCCTACAAAGGGTTAAGTTTGGGAGCAAACTTAAGGCCAAACTGAATTTAAAAAGTTGCTGATGTCAAGTACCAGGTCTCCTGGGGAAACAACATACTGGCTGCACCACTGACTTGCCAATTAATCCAAGGAGCTGCATGGCCATTAGTTCAGGAAAGAGACGCTTGCTTGCCCTCTTGCCTAGAGGTAAGAGCTAGGTTTGCAGCTGCCAAGCAGCAGGATGACAGAAATAAATGGGGAGAGAGATTAGGACTAAGGATCTAAGTATTTCATTTTCTTCACTTGGCTTCAAAGGAAGACCTCAATGTCAAACAAACCATGGGATTTTGTGTAACATACAGAATATTCATTTATGATAAAAGTCTTCAAAATACAATTTTCTAAATGTCTTAAAATAGTATCAAAGTAGGCACATTTTATAAATTCTTACACAATTCTAAAACACATCTTCAAATTTACCTGAAAGTTAGGCCCGTATCACTTTAAAGAGCTATAAAAAAAGTTTTATACAGTAAACATGTGCTATCTAAATCAAAGATGCCAAACTCAGTGAAGAAGTTAAACTGTGTGTGTTTCTATTATTTGTACACTAGTATCTTATTCAGTTTTTTCATACTTGCCTATTTTCTTATACACACTGAAGTCGGGGGTTCAGAATTCTTTCAATTGCTACGTGATTAACTTTTCCATGGGAATTTCCACATAAGAAATGATGCAATGAAAATCACTATATTTGATCGTGACATTGAGAAACTGTTAGCAACACATACCTACTCTGAAGTTAATTAAGAACATCCTGGATATGCTCTTTGAGGAGGTATTTCATAGTAATTCGTAGGAAAAAAACGAGTTCAACTGAAAGCGTCCTACTAAACGGTTGAAATCTCAACTCTGTTCTTGTAAATTGTACCTCAGAAAAATCACAAGAGTATTGGGTCATGAAATGCAACTAATGAAGCCATTTAAATTATAGTTAGGAAAGTATTTGCAGCTTTCTCTTACCTGCAGTTACAGAAACATCACTGTACAATTAGCATATTATATCTAATACCTAAAATGTTTTGTCAGAGATGCATTGCCTTATTCTACATTATTTCATGTCTTACCTGTGGCCTGGTTCATGGCACAATACTCAGGAGATGAAAGCTAGGCTTCATAGAACCTAGTTGGGTACCACTTTGTCCTGTGCCACCATTTTTGCACTGAATCAGAATGAAAAGTCTCGGGCAGTCGACAGCTTCATCACTGCTTCCAAGTTCAGGTTGGCTGGGCTCCCAAATCTCTTGGGGTGTGTTGGCTGCCAAAGCAAATTAGTCTCACTTTATCTTTGGGGCAGTGACTTTGCTAACTTTATTGACTGTGTGGGGCCTATAGGCCTTCCAACATAAGCAGAAGACATATTAACAAAAAATGTAGTTAAGATACTGATCCCCTTCACACCCAAAAATGGCACTAAGAATAATGGTGGAAAGAATAATTAGAAAAGCTATGAGGGAAGAAGAATCTAGTTAGAAAACATGAAAAGAGTCAGGGCTTAAACTGTAGTTAAAAAGTGGACAAAAGAGTAGGATAGAATTAATATAAGGAAACACTGACATTAGGCCTAAGTTCACAATCTGGCAAATACTAATGCTATTGGTGAAGCAAATGAAACAACAAATTATATCCAATACATACTGTTAAATATGTATTTTTAAAACATGGTAGAGGGAGGAAAATAGAATGGAAGAAGCAATCAAATATGGAAATCATAGAAAAACTGAAGAGGCTTAAATAAGTCAACTAAAGAGTTCATGTAATACCATGTAATACCAACAGAAATACCCTGCCCAAATAAAAACGTTTTAGATAAGCTTCCAGTCCCTGCCTTCTGTCTCCCAAGTTAGTGAGAAAATTGGAGGTTTGTCTGGGTGTGTGTATGTGTATGCATACTTATAAGGGAACTCTCTTGATTATTTCAAATATGGAGTTTCTGAGAAATGGTGAAAAACATGCATTGTATCTCAAGTTGAAATGCTCCCAGAAATGGTTAACTGTGGACAGCTTTTCTCCCCTTTAGCAATGTTCCCTATATATCTAGGGCAAAAGTTCAGAATGCCTGATCACCAGATATTCTTATTTGGTAGGTCTGTGATGGGGCCCAGGATAATTTCCTTTCTAAAAATACTCATCTCTAATAGCAAGAGAAGAGACTTTCTTATGTATCACTGCAGCTCCAGAACATTAAACAGCACTTGGCAAATGATAAATACCTAATAAATAGTTCATGAATGAATGAGTAAAAGAATTATTAATGATCAAATAAGTGAATGAAGTACACATGATTCTAATGTAAATTGTCCATGGACCAAGCTTTGTAAAACAGTGATCCAGAGTCTCTATTCTTCTTCTTTAATTTTGGAGAAGAGTGAAAAATATTATGTATTGCCATAACAGAGTGGTTAGGAGGTATGATTTACAACCTGTGGCATCTAGTTAATTGAGATAAATCTGGTTTACTACACCGTGTTTCAAAACTAATTGAATGCTATAGCAAAGATTTCTATAAAGATTTTTCCTTCCTCAGTGATGGAACATTTTTTTTCTTTCAGTTGGTAACTCAGACATTAGTGCTAAAGTTAACTGTATAGAGTATTAGCTTGCTTAACTGCATAATGATTCCTCACTGTCAATCTTTCATCTCCACAGTTATTATCATGGATTCTCTGAACTCCATGCCTATGTTGACAAGCAACGAAAATAAATTTAGTGAGAGTAAGCACAGATATGACAACTTAATAGTATGCTTACTTATATGATCTGCTCCTGGTCACTGATCTCAAATATGTTTTTCCACTGTCAGTGAAAGGTTAGGAAATGAAGAGTTACGCAATAGCAAGATCTTGGAAGGGACTCCCGAAGTTCTGAATGTGAGGACTTAATATTGTGTCAGATCTCCTTTGTGATTTAAGATACAGAGGATACCAAAGGTTCTGATTAGACTTACTTCTCAGTTGAGACAAACTTCAATAACACTGAACCCCCAAATGGACTCCTAGTACAAACAATATTGCTCTAGGAATTATGTTAACTGCAAAAGCAAGAATCATGCAACGGGACAACAATAAAGAAAAACTAGTTGATTTTCTATTTGTTGTAAATTTTCGACAGAAGGCCAGAAGTTAACATGTCAAAAGCAATCCCAAGCTCAGAGTTAGCTTATGTTCCTTCCCTCTTTTCATCCCTGCCCTTTCCTGCTTTGAAAATCATCCACAGGAATTGAGTGACTTGATTCATAACCACAAAACCAATTAACACATGGCATCCCATTAGAGATGAAATGTATCATTGGCAGGTATAATATGGAGTCAGGTTATCAGACTGTTACATTTTTCTTGAAAGTTTATTTCACAACAGGTAACCCCTTCAAATCAACTACAATTTTACTTTATGAATAATGACTCCATTTGTCTTAGTATTCTGTTGTTTCAGTCGTCTCCAACCCATACTATTTTAAAAAGTACTCTTGTCCACTTATTTTCTGCTCTTTAGAGCATGTGTGTACAGATCTAACTAAAAAAAGAGAAAAGTACAAGACAGTAGCTACAAAGTGATTCAGAAATATGTTGGTTTGTTAAAAAAAATTAGTGGATAACTTCTACCAATAAATATTGAGTAACTTTCAGAAAGTCTTTTGGCTTTTATTACTGCTTTCTATTAGATCAAGCTCTTTCTTGTGCATACATTTATTTTATCTGGTAGAGCAATGCAATGCACTGTTCATACTGAGAATAACAAAACAGAAGTACTCTCAGCAGAAAATGAGTGTGTAAGAAGCCAGTCCTCCTGTCATAGTGTAGTTGTGAGGCTATAAGCATTTTCATTAATTTAAAATTGAATAATGGTGTCAGTGTAAGCAGTGACAGTAGTGTGCTTTTGATGGGAGAGATACTAAAAGAGTTTCAACTCAAAACAATTATGAAATGCTAAGTGAAGAATACCAATGTATATTTCCCCCTGAAGGACTTAGGTCTTCATAATATTGTACTCATCTTCTATGTTTTCAGGTTCATGCTTAACTGATCAACACGTTGATGGGTTAGTTTCTTCCTGACACTTCTATCTTACTCCTTCACACTTCCATTCTAAGACACTGTTTCTTGGATAATACATAATTAAACTATTTTCCTTAGGTTTTCAACTGCCTATGTCTACTACATATAAAAGAAAAATTCATTTAGTATAAATACTTGCATTTATTTAAAGATCTATTTGGCCCTCTGGGCTCTTAGAGTCAAGAAAATTACTTCAGTCATTTCATAAAAACAATTAAGATCATAGTAATCTTTATTTCATAGGAAATATGAAGTCTCTGTAAGCTTATAGGCTGATGCTTATAGCTGAGGAAGAATATTTTAGAAGCAACGTAGACTACAAACTGACTAGAATTTTTTAAATATATAAAACTATTTTTTAAAGTAAGGAGTGTTCAAACTAATAAGATTGCAAAAAATTAAATAACAGATATTGAGAGATACTAATATTGAGAGCTACTGGGCTGGTAGTAGTAAGGCCTGGTAACTGATTGTATCAATAGGGCAACATAATAGAAAAAAACAATAGTAATAATTAAATTTCATTTCTGTTTCCTTGGGATAATGATAGCACTACTAACAAAAATGATGAAATTAAGGGAAAGGAATGAATTGATGATTTTTTAAAAAGATGATTTTCTTTAAAACATGTGAAATTTGAGGTATTTCTAGAGACACCATACAAAAATATCTTCATCCCAAGCGTTTTTCACTCAGCTCCAGATCCAAGTACCTTCCTGACATTTCTTCTCTAGTGTCCTAGAATTACAGGTAACTCAACGTGAGCAAAACCTTACTCATGTTCTCCTCCTTGTTCTCTCCCATGGTTTTAATTCAGAGATGGCAAGTTAGAAAGAGGGTTGCCAGATTTAGCAAATAAATTTGAACTTCAGATAAATAACAAATAATATCTTATTATACATATGTCCCAAATATTGCATGGGACATACTTATACTAAAAAAAAAATTCATTGTTTATCTGAAATTCCTATATAACTGGACTTATTTATTCTGGCATCCCTATTTGGAAGTCAGGATTTTATCACTGAACCTTCTTTCACTTTCTCGCACCACCCTTCCTACATCAATCCATCACCTAGTCCTGATGGTTTAATGTGGGATCTTCCCGGACCGGGGCACGAACCCGTGTCCCCTGCATCGGCAGGCGGACCCTCAACCACTGCGCCACCAGGGAAGCCCCCCCAACTATTTTTTGACTCATCCATCAAGTTCCCCTTTGGTATCACCACGCAGCAGACTAAGCCACCATGAGCCTTCAACTAGGCCAACTCAGTAGGTTCTCTTCTACCTCTCTGCCCTCTGTCAAGTCTTTTCTCCAATCTATACCTAGTGTCATATTTTAAAAATTAATATGTCTGTCATAACATACCACCCCTCAGACTGCTTGAAAATTTGCTCTTAGGATAAAGATAAAAAATTTTGTCACAGCTTACAAAGGCCAGTAAGATCCGACCTCTCCTGACTAGCTTCATCTCACACGTGCTCAAGCCACACTGGCCTTTTTCAGAGACAAACAAACAAGGACATTTCCACAAAAGTCTTTAACTTGATTTTCCCATGGTCTAGAACACTCATATCTCTCCTCACGTAGTTGATGTCCACTGTCAGTGTTTACATGTCTTTAAACATCGGGTTAAGGATCACTTCTCACAGCAGCCTTCCCTAGATCAGATCTTCTTATTACAGGCTCTCAAGGCATTCTCACTTATAATCTTTGTCACAGATTTAATTTTACACTGATTTGCGTGATTATTTGAATTTCGATTTTCTTGCAAGAACTTAGGCACCATGATAACAATGACCATGCTTGTTTTTCCTCACATGAGTATCTCCAGAATAAGCCTGGTGTAGGATATATAAATAGTTACCACTGAATAAATATTATTCAGTGGTAACTATTTATATATCCTACACCAGGCTTATTCTGAAATTGACTGAATAATGTCCAGTAGACATTTGGAAAAAAAGGAGTTAGCATTGACAAGGTGGGCTAGGGAGAGATTTGCAATGGTTGATTCCATAAGACTTTATAAGATTTCATTAGAGTTAGTAGAAAGAGAAGAGGAAAGGTTGATTATTTAATCATGAAGATTATCTATATTCAGGAATCAGGTAACTGGTTAAGAACTATGAAGGGAAAACAGAAAAGGGAATAATCAGAATAAGGAAACAAAAGGGTAAAGTAGGGGTTGATCAGCATTTTCAAACACTGCAGAGAGGAAAAAGAAAAAAGAAGAAGAGCTGGTACTTAATGTATCAGTGAGGAGGTTACTGGAGATCTTGGATAAAGAAAATTTTTTAAAAATGTTGGAATAAAAAGCCAACTGCATGGGCTTCCCTGGTGGTGCAGTGGTTGAGAGTCCGCCTGCCGATGCAGGGGACACACGTTCGTGCCCCGGTCCGGGAAGATCCCACATGCTGCGGAGCAGCTGGGCCCGTGAGCCATGGCCGCTGAGCCTGCGCGTCCGGAGCCTGTGCTCCGCAACGGGAAAGGCCACAACAGTGAGAGGCCTGCGAACTGCAAAAAAAAAAAAAAAAAAAAAAGCCAACTGCAAAACAGTAAAGAGTAGAAGATGGTCATGTAGGCAATGAGGGTAAGTTCCTATTTTGAAGAATATACCCCTAGAACTTTTCACGTTGCTGTAACTGATTTCACTTAGAATTTAAAAAGAAAACAGATGCTCTATGTAAAACCTGCACACATGATTCTCTGTAACCTTGTTAGGTCTGTAAATGGGAAAGTATTTGTAGTTACTAGAGTTTCCAAATACTTGAAACAAAAAAAGAAAAATTGAACAGTTACTTAGTACACTCCGTGTGTGGAGATTAATACACAGGCATTTTCTTGTAGGAAAGAAATACCTGTCAGCGTTCTGTATGTAGCAAAAGACCCAAGTCCAGTTACCTTCCACTCAACAAAACCTATTTCTTTTCAGTGAAGAAATGTTCTTCAACTGTTACACAATTAAAACAAAGGGTATTGGACAAAAGTAAACTTTCATTAACCCAATTAAAATTTGGGGTCCAAAATCCTTGTAAAATAGAAAGATTAAGATGAATGTTTTTCAATCATTTTAAAAGCACAATAGAGTAAAAAAACAAAACCAAAAAAACATGCAGAACTTTTTGTGTACCTGACCTGGAGTATATGGGTTTTCAAAGATCGTAATGTTGAACTAAATATCGGTCCCATTCATGCACTTCATATGGTTATACCCCATTACAATTTTTGAAGAACTATGCTGTTTTTCAGTTTCTTTCATAAGTTTTTCATGAAGTATTATTTTCCTTTTGCTGTTTCAGTTAATGCAACATAAAACATCTAAGCAAAATAGATTAAAATTAGAAAAAATAAAAACAAAAATCATGAGTGATCATGTGTCAGACACAGTGCTATCTTAAGACATGTCTTCTCCTGATTCTTACTATAATTTCTCTGAGGTTAAAAGGCACATTCTTTTCATACCTTGACAGTTTTCAGCTGCTGTTCAATGCAGCCAGTGGAATGTTTAAGTGAGAGGGTGCTGTAGAAATACAGCCCTGATTCTCTTGTAAAGGGACTCACTCCTCCCTAAAGCCAAATGTGTTTAAATGCTGAGAGCAGAAAGGCTGTGGATACGGTAGAAAAAAAATTTGTTCACTTTGGAAAAGAGTATCAGGTCTCCTTCAAATTGAACCAGAAATAAAAATTCAGCACTACACCATTTTTTTACCCCCTTACATATTGTTATGTGAATGAAGAATTATTGCAGAGAAAAGCATCTTTACTTTTACTGCTATTGCCAGATGCCTTCCATGAGTAAAAATATCTTTCATTATACTACTGCATATCGGCATTTTAAGACGTGCTTTTTAAAAAAACTGTATTATGCCTTGAAAGTACATAATAACCATGTTAAACAACTTTATTTTTCCAAGAAATGGTGCGTTTTGTAAGTGTTATCTGCTGTAATCATTTTGCATTTAACGTGAATTGAACAGACATTCTCCTTCAGATGAACTTTCTGGTGACAAACTTTGAAATTGACAGATTAAAGCTGATCTGGGGTTGTCAAAATATGGTATAGCTATCTGCACAAAATATGCATAAAATTTTACAGATGGTGGGCTGCTGGCTTACATGGGAGCTATGTTAGTATACCCACTGCCAGTTAAATTAATAGTGTCACAATCTATCTTCCACAGCAGGAGTAAATGACTTTTAGCACGTCAATAACTAGTTTACAATGATGTCCCTTCAGTACTTATGGTTTACCATTGATTTTGCATTTTGTGCAAAATAGCACACATATAATCCCCATATTTTGCTGTAGGATGAGTTTTAAAATAAACCAAACATTTACAGACTTGAGGAAAATCTATTAAAAATGGCAGACCTAGTCAATTATCACATTATCTGCTAATTACTCCACATGACAATAGGGATTCCAAGTTTATAACTTTCATCTTATACAGATTAGTATTGAACGTGAACATTCAAGACTCTGATATGTAAATGAACCCATGTAAAAAATCTTCCTGAAATAGCTGCTATTACAATGTGGACAGTTCAATGATTTGGAAGGTATTCTACAATGAATATTAAATTAACTGAACAACTCCTCATGGCTGAACTAGTCTTTAGTAAAGGCTACTGATTTTGTGATCACCATCGACATCACCATTATTATTCATAATAATACCTTAAATTTGTATAGTACTTTACAATCTGAAAAGCACTTTTACATGTAAAGTAATCCCTCTCCAATTTTAGTTCCTATTATGTGAGTTTCAAATATATGTAAATTTATTTCTATATTTTTTTTTGCAACTACTAGAATATCAGTTCCTCTCACTTCTACTGAAGATCATTTTGAATAAGGAAACTGGGTGCTGGGAACCTCTGAAGGAAGTTAAACTAGGTTGTCTCGAAATAGAGATTCTTACAATAGAATCTTTGAAAAGATAAAGAAAGGAAAGAAAAGGAGATTTAGATCAGAAAACCACATTAGATGAGAAAAGGAATGGATGGATAAGAGGGCTGATGAGAAGTGCTTTGGCAGGAAGTTATTTTGGGTGACATTTCTAAGAATATGTAACCCAGGATACAAGGGAGCCAGTTTGTGAAATATCTACTTAGTAATATTGAGGAGGTCATATAAAGTGAAACAAACAGTTTTTTTGCTAAAGCATACAAGTTACTCTATGTCTTATGCTTTCAAACATGGAAGGTGAGAATCAACAAACTAGAGTCATAAAATCACAAAAACATTACATATTTGTTGAAAGGCACGGATAAAGTACAGAAACAAAAAAGCTACTCAGTGTACTTATGTGAAAAATGAAAAACTAAAATATGAGCATCTCCTTTAAACTGCAGAGGAAAGAACCTGAAAGGTTTTTATCAACTACAAGATGATAAATGAAAATGATATAGTACCCATTATTACTACTTTAACATGTGTAAGCTGTCATTGATATTTTTATATTGATATCTTAATCTAATGCTCCAGCTTTATTTTTATGTCTGTAAAATTCGATTATATCTATAACTTCAAATCTCTGTCCACAACCCCATTTTATTTTCCATTTCAACTGTTAATTTAAAACTATAGAGAAAATTTTAAGATGCACAACCATCTTTCAGCACAACATTTAGTTTCTCATGATTTTCTCTATGGTTTTCAAATTGTAAATGAAAAGAACCTACAATAAAAATAAAAAATGAAACTAGGAAGGTTACATTCAGATTTGATCTTCAATGGGTAGGAATTTTCATATTCTGATCAATAACGCTGTGGTAAACTCTTACCTGAGTTGTCCCTGATAAATTATATCTCCAGATATTCATACCTTTGTGTGGTATCCTTAGCACTGAGATTTGGTCATGTGACTTGCTTTGGCCAGTAGAACGTTAGTAAGCATGAAGCAAGCAGGGGCTTGTTAAAACATTGGAGATTTGCTCCTTGGATCATGTATTCTTGGAAACCGGAAACCACCATTTTTGAGGTAGCCTAAACTGGACACATGGAGTGGCTACTTGGAGGAGAGCCTAGAAACAGAGTTCACATTCACAGACAACAACCCACACATACTGTCCCATTCAAGTTGTCCTGCTCTGTGACAACTTCAGTATTCCATGTGATCTCAGCTAAAGATCCTGACTTTTGTGGAACATAATTGTGAGCAAATAACGTACTGTTTGCTTTAAGTCTCTGAATTTTAGAATGGTTTATCAGGCAGCCATAGACACTTTTCACTGTACGTGGTAAGTTTCGAAATGTAGATGATGATTAAAAAAAATCAGTAATTGTAGAGGCTGAATATTAATCAAAAACATAAAATGGCCTCTGATTACACAACATCACTCTCCAAAAACTGCACTTACTAGTTTTACCAAAATATAGTTTCAGTTTAGTTTAAAAACAATAAAAAATGTACCTTGGTTACTTCATTTGGTATAAATGCTATGTGTTTCTTTGATTTTTTTTTTTTCATTTACAGGAATAATACATTTTAGTAATTCTAATGCTGACATGTCCTAATTCTTGTCAAGAACATCCTCTACTCCAGAAATACAAGTGATTTAAATACGTTACATTTTAATGTGTGAAGAACATTTGGAAAAAATGAATGATATTTCAAACAATCCCATTAAAGTTTTAGACATAAAAATTTTGTTTTCTGTTTGTAAAATAAACATGTTTATTCAACTTTATTTACAGTTACTGAATTAAGTTTTTGAAGGCCTATGTTTTCAAAGATATACTGATATCAGATATGATTCAAGTGCATATACTCTTGAATGATTATCAAATAAAAGAAAATCTGTATTTGATTGCATTCCCATTACTATATAAATTGTAAAATTAGTGTTAAATTCTTCTACAAGGGAAGAAATTTGATCCTAAATCATTATAATGTAGGTAATATATTTTGACATGAATATAAACAAAAAAAATAAGTCAATGATTGTTCTCACTATCTACATTTGCCATACATTTTCTGTGATACAGAGAGTAAAAATAGGTTGGGTTACACTTTAAAATTTTTTTAAGATGGAGGAAGATCAGTGAAGGCCTAAGACTAAAAGGAAATTTGTAAGATGTATTGCTGCTTTACAATTTCCTGAATCTGTAAGAATAACACAGAATTTAATTGTGGATAGAATAGAGAGTGAATTTTCATACACGTCCCCTACCAACCCACCCCCCCAAATACTTGGGAATTTGTCATCCTTATTTCTCATTCGTTTACATTTGTTTTATGTTATTTATAATGCTTTGGGGAAAGCTGTGACTTTTGACAGTTGAAAATGAACCAAGAAAGAGAGGGAAGAGGCTGCTGAATTTAGAAATATGAATTTAATCCAACATAAACAGAAATAGCATTCAAATTCATATAATTTCACAGTAAAATTTTGCACATTGGAGGTGCCACCTATCAAAGAACGTCTATATTCATCGGGACGTGTCTCATCACAGGTAAAAGGAGCGCATATTTAGTAATCTCATCATTTGAAATTAAAATAAATTCATAAATAACGCAGATTATTTTCTTAAGAAGCTGAAGAAGCTGCTATCTTACAGCATAAAAGAGATTTTAGACAACGCTTTACAGAAGTTAACTTTTCTGGCACTGAGAATTCAGTGATTTTATGCATGAATCATTGATACACTATAGGCATCACACCAATATGAGGGCAATAGAGTAAGTGCCAATATGTCAATGCCATCACTTTAGCTTCCTTCAATAACACTACCCACTACCCTGGCAGAATCAATGATGGGTCATCCACAGTCATCATTAAAACTGAATAACTGATAAGGTGACCTCAACCAAGCCAGTTTACATAATTTGAACCAGCTTCTATATCTTATTCTTAAAAGACTGTTCCCACTTCATTTGGTTCAATTATTCTTATGTGATCGTATAGTACATATAAATATTTATCTATTGAATTAATGTTCACCATATATTTAAGTTCTGAATTGTCAAGTCAATATGTTCAACAGAATATAATTTTTCCCATTTTTTGTTGTTACTTGACTCTGATATTTTTCAAAAATATTTGCAGCACATAGCCTCTTAAAGAATTTAAATGAATCAAGAATGCCTGACATTTTTCTTGTTCCTCAGATTTGAGAAAACAAATTAGTGACTTATAAGCTTGTCATATAATGAACTCTATATCCTTAAGGTTTTATTCTGAATCAGAAACCATTCTAATATAATATTTTGTTAGTTATTTTTTTACATGACCCTGTGAAAAATTTAATGCATCTCTAAATATGAACATACATATAAATGTACAGAGCAACTTGGATTTGGGTGTCTTTAGGCTAATCTGTGGGAATACTAAGAATTTCTTATGGTTTATGCACTAAGGACAATGATAGAGTGTCAAAAAAAAAAGAAAGAAAGAATAAAAGAAAGAGTTGGGGCCGGAAAGACATAGTCCAGGGGGAAACCAGCAGGGTCTAGAAGCTATGTGTTAGTTCAACACTGGAGGAGGGGGTCAGCAAGTAAGGGCTTGGAGATATTGTGAAAGTAGTGAAACATTGCCTCTGGGGTAAGAGAGGAGGAGAAACAGCCATAAAAATTTAAAGGGCACTAGAAATTTACTCAGATGCCAAAGGGAATCTGTGGAAGAATTTATTGGATTCTCTGCATGAGAAATTTAAAGTTCAAATACAGCATCTCTGGACTTATTGACTGATGCACTAAATAAATAGATTTTTTTGTGAGTTTTCTCTATAGACAAACAGATGCATCACATATTCAAGGATAAATACAAACCTATATACTCTCACATACAACAAAATGATATATTGATGATAAAAAAAGGTATGGAATTCTTCTACTTAGAATTTATTACATACAATATAATTTCTACAGAAGCATCTGTGGTAGATGACTCACTAATACTATTTAAGAAACAAAATATTTTATGTAGTAGAATATTCTATATGTTTATGTAGCTAAGCTATACTTGGCTCTTTTGTAGCATAAACTACTTTGTAGCCTAATGCTTGTCAAAGCAAAAATTGCACCAGCCAAAGTTAAACAGGCTAGGAAGACTTTATTCAAGACTATTGCAATAAGGGGGAAAGGCCAGAGCTTAGTCTGAGCTCAGTTCCACTGAAACAAAGATAAGAAGGATTTGTAAGAGCTGGGTAGAGGGGGGATTCATGGGCCATGTGTGTTTTCTAATTGGGCTTACTCAAAGGAAATGTAAACTTTCTCATAGCTCTATGATAGAAAGTAGTTTTAAATTTGGAGCAAAGTGTCCCACAGAAGTTAGGCACCTACCCTCCACAGACACTGAGAATAGAGGTGCCATCTCCCTTGATCAGACATTTCAAAGGGGTGGCTCTCAGGCCCTTGAGAAAGACATTCCTGGGTTATAAAACTGGCAAAAAGCTTTTAAAAAGATTTACTTCTTTTTATTTTTTGAATTTTAGAATTTATTTTTTTTATACAGCAGGTTCTTATTAGTTATCCATTTTATACATATTAGTGTATATATGTCAATCCCAATCCCCCAATTCATCACACCACCACAAGCAGAGAAAAATTTATAATTACAAATTTCCTAAAGTAAATGACCTAAGAAAAGGGAGGTTAGGAGTCTAGAGTCACAAGAAGCCTGTCTCAAGTTTCCTTAAACTGAGGGTAATGTTAAAGTCATCGTGGTCTTGCTACAAAAGCATTTTATTTCATCTTCAAATGATGGTTTGTCATGAATGTCTCTTACCTTTTATTTTTTTGTTCCATATTGTATTACCTCTTAATATTTGAATACATAAAGGATTTTTTAAATTGTAAGTGAACACATAATCTCATCTCAGCGTACAGGTCTGCAATGTCTGGATCTATTTATATTTTCCACAAATCTACTATCCTGAGAGGATTTTAATGGAAAAAAAACTTTCCACTCAAGTTGTGCTGAGAAAAAAAAAATCTAAAGCTAAGCAATAAATCCTGGTTTCTAAACGTTTGGAAGAATTGGAAGAAATTTTTAAAATTGTGGTATCTGCTTCTCAAAAGGCTCACCAATGTACTTTAAGAAATAATTTAATTTTGAATATATTTTCATAAGCACAAAGTGTTTTAATAAACATAATGTAAAAAAAAAAAGGTTTTCCTTTCCATTTTAAAGTTTCTATTTAGACATAATATAATTTTATTAAAAGAAAAAAGGTACCTCATAGAAAAAAATTCAAACTTTCCAAACACAAGGTTACACTAAAAGGAAGTCGAAACTTATGATTATAAAATTACTGTCATTATAAAATGCATTATGCTATATGTTAGCCAAATTGAAGTTCCTCAGTAGGCTTTATTCTTCTCCTGGCTACTGATACTTAAGAAGGGAAGGTGGAGGGTTGAAAACACTTAGGATATCAGAGTGGAGTATGCGAATGGGGCCAATAGCTCCTCAATCTACACAGGGCTCTCTACTACCAGCCACTGCAATGCACCTTTGCTAGGAGAACACTTCTCCCTCGGGTCCCTTTAAAAAACACCATATATGATGAGAGATATTACTAAGGTTGTGTTATGCATATAAATTTTGCAGAGATGGTATAAAAAGATTTGAGATGGTATAAAAAGATGGTATAAAAAGAGAAGCAGTATTCTAAAACAGTATCTGGCATATAGTAGGCCTTCAGTAGTCACTTGTTGAATGTATGAATATCCTCATTTGGCAAATATTGAAGAAAATAAATATAAGTAAAAATTGCCAGTCTCAACTTATTCAACTCAATAAGTATCGCTGAACATCTACCAAGTTCTGGTCATTCATATACAGGATACAAGATCTTTCAACTTATCTGAAAGGTTAACTTAAGGAAACTAAGTCAGCTTTTGAAGAAAGCTAGCATGTCACCTACCCACCATGTACAATGGGATGACTTGAAAGCCGTCTATTTTTCTCAGGAGATAAAGCTGGGAGTCAGATCCTATTTGAAGCTGCTTATACCACCTATTCTGAATGGCTCAAAGTTCTTCTTAGCTTATACGGTGGCCTATTTTTATAAACTGGTTTAGAAATTTAGTAAAATACCCCATAATAAAATAATGTTGAGTTGTTATTTTCAAGGAATAGGATCAAAGTCACATTAATGGAAGGAATGTGCCTTCTTCATGAGACCAGACTATGTCGACTACTATGGTAAGTGTCCTTACTTTTAAGTAATTTTTGTAGAAATTTACCAGGGCTGCTGCTAGACTCTTCAGTCTGTACCTTACTCTTGACAGAGTAAGAGTTCATAAAAAAGAGGAGAAAAGCCTGTGACTGAAGCCTATGACAGTGGATATCACAAGATACACAGGCATATTTTTGATACAAGGAGGTATTGGTAAAACCAAAAATCAGAGGTTAGAGAGGGTCTTAGAGGAGATATACACATGTGTGTGTGTGCGTGTGAGTGTGTAGAGGTACGGTACAGGGGCATGGAGATTTGAGAAGCACTGATGAAAATCTGGAAGGGAGGCACTGCAATGTGAAGGCCTAACTCTCTGACCCTTACTTCCCTTTTTGGTACAAGAGGATGAATTAGGTGATGAGACAAATGTTGACCTCCTATTTTTGACACTCTGCCACATATGCCTATCAGGGTCAATCTGAGTTTGGTCTGAAGGAAAAGATAGTTGGGAAACAGATGTTATCCACTTCTGACCACTTTGAGTAGCACCCTTTCCCCGAAAGGCATCCCAGTAAAAGGCTGATGTAAAAGGAATAAAGGAGAATCTCCACATTTACTAGAGGTATCTTCTAGAAATCCCAATAATACAGGAAACCCTGTGCTACCAACAGTAAAAGCAAGTGAAGAAGGAGGAGTTAGCAAGGAATCTATAAGGAAATGATGCCTAAGCAACCCTGGCAACTCTTCAGCCTTTCCTTTTCCTCCTTTTCCCTGCTGCTTTTACATTCCAGATCTTTTCACCTTCCTCTCAAACAGTAACATAATCCCTGCTAGCTGTCAATATGATTTAGACAAAGGATACAAAAACAAATGATCTGTAGTTCTGGCCTTCCTGATTTATATTCCCAGAAGAGCTTGTTAACACAAAAGGATTGAGTTGCCAATTGGAGGAAAAAGTGAGCAAGAAATGTAGCTCTTCTTTGTCCTATCCCTTTTCCGTGTCCCACCACCCCACCTCTGAACTCACGCAACTGACCCAGCAGGGGATTAAGCGGCTTCTTAGCAGCTCCTAGCTACAGACCACTCACCAACACTTCCTCATGCACCCAAGAGTCACAGCACAAGAAATATAAAATTTCCATATGGAAATTAAACGGATGAAAAGAATTTCTGGCTGAGTTTTCAGAATAGAAAATTACTTTAAAATGCATGCATAAGTGTGCATTTGAAATAACAAGAAGTAAATAAAAATAAAATATCAGAAAATAAATCAATATGTCCTTTCAGTAGTTCAAAAGGGCACAAACCCAGGTAGAAATTGAGTGATTAGGAAATGCTTCCCTGTAACATATCAACAGTAATAGTGTGTAAGTGAAATACTTTGGAAACTATAAAACATTATTACTGACTTTATCATTATTTCGTATTTTAATCTCACAAAAGCTAGGCTTATTCTTTATTTTCACTTTGATCTTATGACAGTTCTTTTTTGCTCAACTAGTCATTCTATATCAACTACTCTTAGTTATCCCATCTTAATCTGTGGGATACCTGAGGTAACCTTTAAGAAGAAGCTGCACACTTGAACCAATTGTGAAATCAAACATCTTGTTAAGAAAATGGGTAAAAATTAGATTTATTCCATCTTCTATCAATTACTATATGTTGTCTATATGGTTTTTGTCTAGAATTCAATTTACTACTTTATCATGAAAGTCATTAAACTTTTAAAGGTAAAAAGATACACAGCATTTTTACTATTGACTTTGTTTTTTGTAATTCGAAAGGCAGCTTGTCTTTCAGGATTCTGGAAATATATTGAACAATATAAAAATGGAAGCATTTTATTGAAAAATGTCTTAAGAAATGGTATAGAGTTCATAAATGACAAACATGTATAAAGAAGTGCAGATTTATTAGAATACAGCACAGCATATCAGAACATAGCTAGCTCTGAAACAATCGCACACAACTTTCTTCAGACATTGTAAGAATGTCCTTTGGTAAATTGAATATGTACCAGTCATTACAAGTAACATATAAACCGACTAATTGTTTATGATATACCTTGAACTTTACATATATTAAATAGTTAATCCTTACAACCATCCTAAATGGTCAATATTACTTTTCCCTAGTTTTGCATGTAAGGAAACAAGGGTCTTGAGAGATTAATTTAGATTCCCCAAATTCCCATGGCCAGCAAGGCAGGGTTTCTAATCCAGGCAGTGACTCCAGGGCCCATGCTCTTAAGAACTACAATATTCTGCCTCTTGTATGTCATAGATACTAGACAGTACAGTAGGAGACACATGCCTGCATGTGGGAAAAAGGTAAAAGACTTTGCTAGATAATGCATTACAGTATAGGGGATGGTAGCAGAGTAATGGAAAGAAAGAATGCTAAAGAAAGTGGAATCCAAATGATAAATAGATTAGATATAGATGTTTCTCAGACAATGTTTTGTATTTGATCCAAAGGATAATTCAAAAGAGTATGATGACTATTCAAAAGAGTAGTCAAGCCTGTATATTTTGCAAAGAATTCAGACTAACGTATATAGGACTATTTTGAAAGGCATGTTATATAGATTGGTGACAGTCTACTAGACCTTTCATTCATTTCTGGGCCATGGAATCTAAGTCTATAACAGGAGTTGAGCTAGCTCATCTACAAGGTCTTTTCCAAATCTCACATTTTATGCTCTCATGATAAAGGAAAAGAAAAAAGAAAAAAATTACAATAAATCCATTTATAATAAATAAATTTCTGCTCTTAAAATTGTATGGTTTAATAATTTTGTTTCTAAGCAATTCTTTAATGATAACTGAAATGTATAAAATACCTGACTTTTAAATTTAGAAGCAAAGATGAATAATTCTAACAAGGTTTTAGGAAGAATATAATTAATGAACAGATATTTACTGAATATTTATTACACATGAATACAAAAAATATGAACAGAAATGTGAGCTTTCTCAATACAGGAACAATATGATGTAATGCTTAGAACCATAAGCTATACTTGTTACATTCATTCATTTACCTAATGTTTACTGAGTATCTAATGGTTACAAGCACTATGCCCAGAACTGAGGGCACAAATGTGAAAAGGAAAGACAGAGCCCTTGCCCTCATGGAGCTTAGAGTCTAGTGGAGTACTGTTAGGAAAACAGGAAATCATGATATCCTCATGTGATGAAGCAAATGCAGGGTGCTATGAATGCACACAGGTAGGACCCCAGATGCCTAGCTTATAAGGTAAATATTCTATAAGAATTGATACCTAAACTAAAACCTACTGTCTGAGTAAGAGTTACCGAGCAAGGAATCTGGGAGTGAGCGTGTACTCAAGGTAAGTGATCTACACGGAGATAAGATTCTGAACTAATGTGTGGAAATACAAGATAAGACAAGTGTGTTTGACAAACTGAGAATTCTTGACCACCACATTCAGAGGCATTAATTCCCCTCATACTTAAAAATCATGGTGGAAATTATTTTCCTATAAAATATTACTAAATGAATAATATAATTTTTCATCATTGGTGTCAATCTTGCCAGAGCCCAGATTTGTGGTTGGATCAATAAACAAAGTCAAGATAAAACAGTGCCTTATAAGCCATGTTAAAGACATGGACTTTATCCTGAAAGCTAAAGAGAGTCACTTAAAATTTTTAAGTAAAGAAATGATAGCTTTAACCACTTTGCTTACATCATGAGAAATGCTGTAGTAATCTAAGCAAGAGATGATGGTGATCTAGACTCAGGAAGAGGAGAAGAGTGTATGGATTCAAGAAATACTTAGAACTTCAGAACTATCCAGAAGTAGTGGATGAGGGAAGTGACAGTTTCAAGTTTGAGCAATCTACGGATGGTCAATGGAAGCTTCATGGGGATTGGCATCACAGAAAGAAAACATGTTTGTGTGTGGAGATGATGAACTGCACTCTGGATAAGGTAAGTTTTTCTCATTTATGGAGCATCTAAGTACTGATACCCCAGAAGCCATTGGATACATTGGGAACTGGAACTCCAAAGTGTGAGTTGGATTGAATAAAGAGTGTTGAAAGTTTGGGGCATATGCAAGACCCATTTGTATTGAGTGTAGAGACTGAGAGAAGAAATCTGCTTGATTAGGTAAGTAAAATTGGGCAAGTTTATAGAGGGCTCTGAATGCTTAGTTTGGACACAATTTGATGAGCTGCAATGGCAGAAGGTGGGATGTATGAGAGTAGAAAGAGCTACCCTGGAAGTTGGGAAACATGTTAGGAGATTGTTCAGTAGTTGGGAACAATGATTTTGGCCTGCCAACACAAAAAATGGAGTTATTGCTGGAATTCAGGGTGGTCCACAAGCCAACCCACCTTTAAGAGTTTCACGAACTAGAGTGTGCACGGGGGTGTGATGAGAAGAATCACTTACGTGGCCAGGGTCATTTCCACCAGGTGTGAATGTCCTGGTTTGAACCAATAACAATTATGGTATCTTATTTGCCATGGGAGCTGGTGGGAGATTTTAATTATATGTGCCCAATCAGGGACTTCACTGCAATACTTATGTGTATTAAAAATGACATAAATTAAATATAAGAAAAGCCATAAATTTATTTATTGATCAGTCCCATGTGTTTACAGTGGATGAACAGACTATTCTGAGGCAAAACCATCAGTTCACCATTGTTTTGGACTTAGGAGGAGGAACAACATCTGTAGCTCAGTGCATCAGCACCAATGGCCAACAAGGAGTGTGTGGTCCTAGAGACAGCCCTTCTGAGAAGGCTCCTGTTGTTTAGAGAAAGCTGGAAGCAAATGGACTTTGTTTCCTCTTTACTTTCAGAGGATGTCTCTTTTCTGATAGAGAAAGGATTTCTTTGTAATAAGAAATTTTAGATGGGAATCAGAAAACTTTTTGCCTTGCCTATGCCAATGTTGATCTACATATAACCTTACAGAAGTCGCTTTTGACTCTAAAATTCAGTGTTCCCATTTTTAAGGTAGGAATAATACTTTGTACCTCTCAGACACTGTAAGGTTTCATGAAACATTCACAATACTGTACAAACACAGATTACTAAGAAATATGAGCTATATATAAATTATCTTAAATAAGGTTTTTTTTTACCAAAATCTACATTTCCTCATGTACTTAACTGTAAATTAAGCGTGGCTTCTACAAATTTAAAGGGCATGTTTAATATTTCCTTCACAAAAAATATTGGAAGAAATGCAAAACCATCCCTCAGATTCTGTATTCGGTTTGGAAGCATATTCTACAAAAGAAAATATATTCTACACTCCCAAAGAGAATGCCAAAAGAACGAGTAAAGCAGTCATGCTGATCCTACCTTTTATATCAACAACAAGAGGAATAAACCTTCACGCTTTCAACCAGTTTTGAATACAAGAAAGCAGCTGGGGCCTCGAATCTTCTTTCATCACCTCAGGGTGTGACATGATTATTCAGGAAAAATCAAATTGACTTTATAACTTCAGAAAGATACATCTATAAAGAAAAGAACTGAAATGAAAAACTGTAAATTATAGTTCTCTACTTGAGCAGGCCAAATAATTCACCCTGGTCTCAGGGATATGTCCTGTGCTTCAGGGATGGAGCACAGTTTCTGTGTGAAAAAGGGTGAAGTTAAGTGACAGCAGCTGGGAAGGGTTTCATTCTCCCTTATAGTTACTTGTTTTTTTCATTCATAGGCATACTAAGAAATAACTTGAAGTATTATAAATATATATATCTAGAACTCTCTCTCTCTCTCTCTCTCTCTCTCTCTCTCTCTCTCTCTCTCTCTATATATATTTTTTTATATATATATATATATATATATATATATACACATATATATGTACATGCCATGGGATGTATGAGACATCTAGATATAAATATCTATAAATAGATAGATATAAAGAGAGAGAAAGAATGCTCAGAGAATAAAAATTATACTTGCGTTGATACAATTTTGAAAAGATTATTAAAGTAATTATTAATTCATTTAAATCCTTTGTTTTTTCTTAAATCCATAATTCAAACCACATATGTGAAAATAAAGTGATCTGACCAAAACTGTTGTTCTTTTAGTGGCTTGCATGGAGAGAATGCCTACTGGAAAACAAGTGCCCTTCTTTTCACATTCGAAGCTTCACATATTTTGAGTGTGCCAGTAACAGTCCATAGACCGTAATAGGAGAAAGAAAACTCTTCTCTGGAGAGCAGATAAGAGCTCAATTAAAAAAATCCCCTCCCTGCAACACTTGTTGATTCAAGTGTGAGGACCTGAATTTCACAGCTATTTGCATCCATGAATAGGATTACACGAAGAATACTACCTTCTCCCATTTGCACTGTCTCCTCTTCAAATGTTGAGTGACTTGCCTGAGAAAATTCTAAGGTATAGTCTCAAATAATTTAATACTGCCCTCTAGAGGCATTATAATAACATTAAATTTGTTCCTTCTGGTGTGGTTTTATTAAATTTTATTTCCCTAAATTTAAAACCACAAATTGAAAAAACCCATGAAAGATTATTTAACATAAAGATTTTCTAAACATTATATCCATTTCAAATTTCATTTGTCAAATTATGTTTACAAAATTTAGTAAAGCTCAATAAATTAATATGATCTCTAAAATAATCTTATAAAATATGTAAACCATTGGCCAGGTGGCAACGTGTACATTGGAGTCCCCTAGTTGCTATGGTTTTTCTGTGAAACCCTGAAGCACATGGAGAGGAGTGATCATTACAAACAATGCCCCACCTCAAAAAATACGTTAATTGAAATCAGGAAATTTAGAAAATAAGAAATGTTCCTTTCCCTCTAAGAACAAAGTTAAAGCATCAATCCAAGAGCATTCTCAAGATCTGAATAACAGGCAATTTGCTTAAAATATGAGTCTACGACAAAGAATAATGAGAACTGAACTCTTGAAGACTTTTAGGGATAGGTAAATTAAGCAAAGTACATTTGGATTTACTATAACAAGGGTTATGAAATGTATTCAAAGCTAAGAGGATATTCAGGTGATGGGATTTCTGTGAGAAAAAAATCCAGGTAGCATGAACTTTAGATACTAAGAGGAAAGTGATAGAAGTTTGAAAACTAAAAGCGTTTGAAAAACTTTGTCACAAAACATCTGTGACTTGAGAACTAAAGACTAGGCATAGGAATCTTATTTTAAAAGAAAAGTTTCATGTTTTCTGCACAGGCCTGAAAGAAGAAATTTTACATTATAATTTTTGTGTTAGGAAACGGTGTGCGAAGCCTGCTGTCTTTATTGTTGGCACAGAGAAAGCTCTTTGGAAATAAAATGCAGTCTGTTTCCTCCATAAGGACGATTTTCTGAAGTGTTTATATTGAATATGTTGGTTGTTATCAATATTAAGTAATAAATTACTAAATCTACTGCGTTATAAGCAATTTTAAAGGAAAGAAAGTGCAGTAGAAAAAAATTACTTCACAATTATCTGTAAAATAAATTACTTCCACTCATTTTTCCATCCTGTTGTTTGCAATTAATGATCCACCCCCATGACATGGAAAACTTGCATTTTTGTTTATCAGTAAATGTGATGCATAGATTGAAGTATATTACAAAAATGAATATTCAGAGTTTAGTTTTGTCAAATTTAAGCCACTTGTGCTAAATACAGATATATGTTGAGGAAAGTTTATGTTTGCAAATATGTTCTTAATCATATGATCCCACTCTAACAAAATCTATATAACTTATAATTTAAATTACACTCGCACATGCAAACACACTTGATTTAAATGACTTTCATAAAAGGAAATAAATAGCTTGCTTACTTAAAGGAACTAAAGTATTAGACTGAATTTATGGCAATTTGTGTGAAGAAACATTTTGGATTTTGGCTAAAATACTTAACTTTATAGAACACCCAGGTAATAAAAATAGTAATTTAAAAGTTTATACATGCATGTTTTCTCTCCCTCCTTTCTGGATTGCCTTAACTAACCATTCAATCAATGTGGAAAGGTCTAAGAATGTTGCAATAAATGTAAAATTAACATTACTAATGGAAGTTAGGCTTAAACATACCTATAATATATCATTTATATAGTAAAGTGAAATAAAAAAATTATAAATAATTAAAAACAACCTGAGTAGCAAGAAGATTCACAAATTCATTCAATTATATTTAAATATAAGTAGGTTAATATTAAGATGTAGGTTAATAACATTTTTTAAAAATGGAAAACTTATGCTAATTTTCTAAGAGTATAATGAAATGATGCATACAACCACTAGGTGATTATGTTGACAAAATGGACTGGGATTGGTGAACAGGCATTAATATGTTGCTACATACAAACAATTCTGAGGGTGTATGACACAGAGGAAAGAGTGGGAAAATGCAGACCATAAGATCTGTGTCTTCACCCTGTGTATATTCTAAAAATTTCTTAAAGGAATAATGAATAACATACTTCCAACAAGGTAGTCTATGCTTTCCCAAAATTATTCTTAAAACTAAACATTAGTATTTATGAGGTGAAACTTTAGGTAGTAATCATTTTATGTGAATGAGACAATAAATTTTATCAGCCAGCCAAGATAAAATAATTTATTTGAAAGTCAAAATCTATTTCTACTTCTAGGAACAAAAGAAAATAAAGACAACAATATGATCATGAACTGTGTGTGTTGGAGTTTGGGACGATAGTTGGTGTATTTTCCTGAAATTCTCATTGATCCAGCTATTCAAAAAAATGTATGTGATGACTTTTCAAATTAGAGAGTATTACAAGTAAGCATTAAAGTAAGTTGCTAATTCTGAAGTGCTACTTCAAATACTGCAAATACACCTTCTTTCCACTATAGGTAGCACACAAACACTAACTTTTTGTTTAAAAAATAGAAGTTGTGTTAGGCATCAATTGTTTTGTACATTTATATCAAAATTTGTACACTAAGATCTTCCTTTTGATTTATCACTATATGTTCTGAATATTAGTAAGAAAAAGCATTCATTCAATCAAAGAAATAAGTGATTTATATAATATTTTAAAAGAATAGTTGATTGGTATATTTTCTATGTTGTTAAATTTTGAAAAATATTTGAGCACTTTCTCTAATACTGACTGTTATGGAATCCTTCCATCCTGTTCTTCAATTGGTGTCAACTATAAACCTCTTTCTCCTCCAATTTAATACCCTCCATATTTTTTCTTCCCTTACGAACAAGTACAAGTTTTTATCTAGGATTTTCTCCCTGTTTCCCCCTGTTTCTTCCTCTCCCCTTTTTCAGTTGTTGCTATATGTGGGTTCTTGTCTTGCTTTTATAGCTGTGGGACTCAGTGTATCATTATGAGCCCCTTATGGAGCACTGGACATCCAAGCTCAAATTCTGAATCTGTCGCTTGCCCAGGGGAAAGCTGGCAAGTTTCCTGAACTCTCTCAGCCTCAGAGTTACTCTGTAGATCAAATAAATATATGGATGCTAGTGAAATTTTCTCTCCGAATTTCATTACAAATATGGTTGTGTGATGGCTAAAAGTATGATTTGCTTTTCTGAAAAATACTGTAGTAAGTGCTATTTGACTTTTTATAATCTTAGTTTATAGCTCTAGAAAACTCCTCTTTCTAAGGTCACTGATTTCCTCCTAAGGCTCACATTTATATGTTTCAACAGCACTTGACTCATCCTTTCTTAAAATTCTCTCTTCTCTTGACTTCTGTGATACCACTCTGTCCTAGTTTTTTATTTTCAGCTCTAAAAGATTCTTGTCAGTCTCCTTGTCCTCTTATCCCAGGTGCCTATTCTTGCTTTATGTCTCTACGTTGCTGTTATTATTTTCCTGAATGAGTTTTCTTTAACTGCTGAAACCTCCTCCCCTAGAGTGAAATATCTAGCCCAGATTTCTTGCCTGACTTTCAGTCTCATAAAAGCATCTACTGATCCTCTCCATTTGTATGTGCCCCCAGACACTTCATATTAAATATGTCTGAACTAAATTCTTTATATCCTGCTAAGTCATCTCTCCTGTGTTTCCAATGTCTGGGAATGGCTCCACCAACCATCCACTGCAAGAATAATCCTAGACTTCCTTTCTTATCTTCCCTCTGTACTAATCAGGTACTCCAGAGAAACAGAAGCAACCAGATGTATAATACGACAGAGATTTATTTTAAGGAAGTGGCTCACATGATTGTGGAATCTTGGCAAATTCAAACTCTGCAGGGTAGGCCAGCAGGCTGGAGACCCAGGGAAGAGTTGCAATTCAAGTCCAAAAGCAGTCTGTTGGCAGAATTCTCTCTTCTTCTGGGGAGATCAGTCTCTTTTTTCTATTAAGGCCTTCAACTGATTGAATGAAGCTTGCCCACATTATGGAGGATACTCTGCTTTCCTCAAGGTCTATTGATTTAAATGTTAACCTCATCTAAAAAATGCCTTCAGGGAAACATCTAGAATAATATTTGACCAAATATGTGGATCCCAAGGCCTAGCCAAGTTGACACATAAAATTAACCATCAGGATTTCCCTGGTGGCGCAGTGGTTAAGAGTCCGCCTGCCAATGCAGGGGACACGGATTCGATCCCTGGTCTGGGAAGATCCCACATGCCGCGGAGCAGCTAAGCCCGTGGGCCACAACTACTGAGCCTTTGCTCTAGAACCTGCGAGCCACAACTACTGAGTCCACGTGCCACAACTACTGAAGCCCACGCACCTAGAGCCCATGCTCCGCAACAGGAGAAGCCACCGCAATAAGAAGCCTGAGCACCGCAATGAAGAGGTAGCCCCTGCTCACCACAACTAGAGAAAGCCCAGGCACAGCAACGAAAACCCAATGCAGCCAAAAATAAATAAATAAATTTATTTAAAGAAAATTAACTATCATACTCCCTCATCACAAAATTGATTACAATCTCCTACCGATTTTACCTACTTATATCTATCAGCTCTGTCAACTGTCTCCACCCATTCCGTGCTGCTGGAAGCCCGGGCTATCATCTTTTGCCTTGACTACTGCAAGAGTTTCTTAATTCTCTGACTCCAACTTTTCACTACTAGTTCACTCTCCATATTAAGTAGAATGCCCACCATACTTGTCATTCTGAAGTACTAAATTCTGATTATGTTAATAACATGCTTAAAATTATTAAATATCTTTCCTTCACTTTCTGGAGACTCAAACCTCATCAGCATGATATATAAGTTCCTCGTGATCTGATATTTGAATTTTTTCCATCCTTTCCTCCCAACACTCTTCCACATACCCAATGTTCCAATATGCTAAATTTTTTGTTGTTCAATAAACAAGTCAGGCTGTCTTATGCATCCATACATTTACAAATGCTATTATATTTAGACTACCTGTCCAGTGATTCTTTGCTTGATTAGGTCTAATTTCTGCTTTACGACTCAGCTCAGTCACCACCATCTCCAGGAAGCTTTCTTTGGTGTCACAGGAATCAGATAGCTACCTACACATTGCATATCAGGAGCAGCCTAAGTTCTACTGTTGGCTGAATTAATACATGCAAAATACTTAGAACAGAGTCTGGCATATAGGAAATGCTCTTTGCGATTAGGTACTGTTATTATTAATAGTAATATATAGTAATATAATTTATAGCACACACATTAAATTGTAATTGCTGACTGATTTGTTCATTGCTCAAAAACACACAATAAAGATTAATAAATTTTCCCACTTTTGTAACTCCCCAACTCCTAGCACAGTGCCTGACACATTACTCTCATTTAGGTAATAAATGAGAGTCAGTGAATGAAAGCACCCTTCAATATTAGAGATATATGATGTTTCCTGCAAAAAAAAAAAAATTCCCTTGTACAAAAAATTTTCAGATACAAAGCCAGAGGTCTTAGACTTCAAACAAGACTAGGTGAATTTTTCAATGTGATTTCACTGAAAGCCTTCATAAAAATTAAAGCAGAATTCATCACATATTTACAAATGTTTTGACGTTATCTTCTTCCAGTCATATATCTATGGTATATGTGAAGTGTTACTAAGAATACTTCAGGACATGGCTACTGAATGAAATGTCACTGAAATTATCTTAGTATTTTTTTCTGAACTTTCTAGGTAATTTGCACATCACTTTATTCAAAACCTTACAATGCACATTGTTATTTTCCTTCCACCTCATTGCAGCACATTTTAACTTTACAGAAATCTTCTTTTCTTTTATGATTTGTCAATCTTTCTGCCATTCTGTCTCCTAAAAAAAAATAATCTTCTAATGAGTTCAAGTCAACTTTGTCCCATGCTAATGGTTTAAGAATACAGTAAATGATAGGTGAAACATAGTTACTAACTTCTAGGGTTTTTTTAAATTATTGTAAAATAAATGAGAATAAATATGGAGGTGCATTTATATTTCCTTATTATTATAAAAATTACATTTTATGTAAAATTTACCTACAAATATGCTTTTTAAAATTATATAAAGGAAAAAACTACATTTACATTTTTCTTAAAGTGTCCAAATTGCTTTATATATTTTGCAAATAATAGTCTGTTCCAATGATTCTCACAACTGCCTGCACACAAGAATCACCTGGAAACCTTATAAAGGTATTGTTATTTTACTCTTATTTCCAGGGATTGAATTCTTCTCAGGTGGGACATGGGATGTGTTTTAAAAAACAAAACAATGTCAATTACACCTCACCAAAAAATAATAATAAAGCAAAATAAAACTTACCAGATAATTGTAATGTATGTGGCCATGACTAAGAACCAATGAGCTAGGTTTTTGTTTTTTGGGTTTTTTCATGCTTACACAAGGCTAGGTAATCATGTGACACTATTCAAATAAGAATTTGCAGGCCTTTTTTTTTTCAGGCATATTTTTGCAGATAAATAATTTCTCTTCAAAAATTTTGAGTCTTGTTCTCCTTTTGATGACAAATTAAAAAAATAATAATATAAGCACATTTTGTATTATTTCTTTGACCAGTACTGTCATTAAATTTTTGGTTCTGTATTATATCTGGTTTACTCCACTGTTAGCTCCAAGTAATTCAATATTAATTAAAGTCTAATGAGAAAATAATAGTCAACATATAAACAATGTATTCATATAAGCCCACAGCTCCTAACCTTGACTGATATTAGGTTCACTTGTGAGGGTTTAAGACATTGCAATACTCAGGCCACATCCCAGCGCAATTACGAGAATCTCTGCAGGTGAGGTTCAGTCATTAGTATTTTTGAAAGCTCCCTGCTTTAGCTTGGTATGCAGCTAAGGTTGAGAAATATTGCTCTAAGCAAAGCCAAGTGTCTGGGATTATCATCCTCAAAATTATCTGTGTCACAGTAGTCAGTGTCATATTAAACATGTAAGTAATTATTTGAATTAAAAGTGTTATGTTTAAGTGAATGGTTTGATTTGAACTATATTTGTTTTATAGTTATTTTTAATTTATAAATTGTTTTGGCTTTGTAGTTATAACCAAGTTAGTCTATCCATTGTTTTATGTTTGCACATACTTAGAAAGAGTGATTAAAAACTATTTCAGTCAACTGTGAAGATATGGAAATTATTTTTAAACTGATCTAATCACAAACCAGGTTTGATCAAAAATGTCTGTAGCCACAGCTATAAAGTCCTCGACTTAAACAAAAGTAAACGTTTATCATGGCATCCTTTAAAAAGAAAAGGGATATTGCTTTAATGGGTACAGACTTTCCATTTGTGTTGGAAAAATTTTGGAGACAGATAGTGGTGATGGTCACACAATAATGTGAAAGTACTTAGTGCTACTGAATTTTACACTCAAAAATATTAAAATGGTAAATTCCATGTTACATACACTTACCACAATAAAATAAAGAAGGGACTGTCTAGTTGATCCTTGAACAGTGTGGGGGTTAGGGGCACCTATCCCCTGTACAGTCAAAAATCCAAATATAACTTTGCAGTCAGCCCTCCATATCCTCAGTTCTGCACCTGCAGACTCAAGCAGTTGTGGATAGTGTAGTACTGTGGTATTTAGTGAAAAAAAAAAATCCTTGTATAAGTGGACCCGTGCAGTTCAAACCCTTGTTGTTCAAGGGTCAACTGCATATTCGAACTTCTTGTCCTTTTTACTTAGTTTGTATATTTTGGGGTTTTGAAAGTTCTTTATTTGTTCTGAATATATTCTGATATGTTTATCATATACATAATATGCAAATGTTTTCTCTCAGCAATCAACAAGTATTACTAGAGAGGAAGGGGGATTTTTATTTAATAATGATAAAGGATCAATCCAACAGAAATATGTAAGAGTCTTAAACATTTTGCAGTTAATAAATGGCCTCAAAATATATGAAGGAAAAGCAGAAAGAACAAGAAGGAGAAGCAGACAAATCCAAAATCATAGTTGAAAATTTTTAAACCTCAATCTTTGTAACTGTTAAGACAAAAAGACTCTGAATTAGTAGAGATATGTAAGATTTGAACAGAAGGAATAACAAATGTGACCTTATTTAAATCAATAATTCTGTTTTTAATAACTAAGAACATACTTTTCAAATGCACATAGAATATATACAAAAATTTAATATATGCTGGGCCATAAAATGAATTTCAATAAATATCAAAGTATTTGATATGATATATACATACTTAGAACATAATGATAATAAAGTCAAACTTAATTTTTTAACCTAGTTAAAAAAATCAGTAAACATTTAGAAATCAAGCAACACACTGCCAAATAAAACATGAAACTAACTATAAATCACAGTGGAAATTACAAAATATTTTAAACTGAATTAAAAATACTGCACGCCTCAACGAAGAGCCCACGCGCTGCAACAAAAGATCCCATGTGCCACAAGTAAGACCCGACACAGCCAAAAGTAATAATAAATAAATAATAAATAAATAAACAAAAACAATGCACAAAAAAATAAAAACATAAAAATACTGTGTGTCAAATTTTTGATATGAAACTGTGGATCAGCTTAGAGGGAAATTTGTAATCTTAAGTGTATATGTTAGCAAAAAACAAAGCTAAAAATATTCAATTATCTTGATATCGATTCAAGAAGTCAGGAAAAGAAGAGGAAATTAAGCCCACAGAACGTACAAGGAAAAAAACAAACAAAAATAAGATTTGAAGTTAATGAAGTAGAAGTTATATCAACATAAGAAAAAAAATTTTTAAGTCAAAATGTGGTCATTTGGAAAGATAAAGAAATATTTATCAAGGGAAAAAGAGAGAGAAATCACAAATAACCAATATCAAGAACAAAATAGCAAATGTCATCACATCTGGAAACATTAAAAAGATAATAATAGGTAATTATGACCAATAATATGCCAATAAATTTGAAAACATCAAAACTGACTGAAAAATAATCTGAATATCTTATAGCTATTAATAAACTGAATTCATAAAGAAAAACTGATCCACAAAGCAAACATTAGGCCTAGATTGTTTCACTGGTCAATTTTCTAAATATGTGCAAAGGAATGTGCCAATTTTAAACAAACTCTCCCAAAAAATAAAAAACGCCCTCTAAGTCATTCTATGCAAGTACCATGACTGAAACTAAACCTGGAAAACATATAAGAAAGAGAATTACAGGCCAATTTCTCTTGTGAAATTGATTTCAAAATACTAAAAAAATAAAAGAAAATCAAATCTAGTAAAATTTTAAATTATTATACATCTGGACCAAGTTAATTTCAAGAATGCAAGATTGGTTTTACACTAGAAAATAAATATGTGAGCTAAAAAATGAATGGTAAAATTTATATAATCATCTCAATATATGCAAAAAAGCAGTTTGTTAAAATTCTTCACTTCAGATAAAAACAGCAAACTAAAAATATGAGAATTCCTTAATCTACAAGATATCTGGAATACATCCATACACATGACAAAATATGCATACTTAGACTATACATAAACTCCTAAAAAATTACAGATAACATAATAAAAGCATTGCCCCAAGTCCCTTGAATAGACACTTAACCAAAGAGGATATCCTGATGTCCAATGGATATATGAAAAGGTGCTCGACCTCTTCAACTACCAGAGAATTGCAAATTAAAGCCATATTTGAGATACACCCACAAAATATCTAAAATTAAAAATAGTGAGAGTACAATGCTGGTAAAAATGTGAAGCAAGTAAAACTCTCATATTCTTCTTGTGGAAAACAAATTGGCACAACTGCTAGGAAACAAAGCAGTTGGTAGCATCTGCTAAACTTGAATACACAAATATACGACCCAATAATTCTATTCCAAGCTATATACACAACAAAAATGCATACATGTGTGCACCAAAACGTACATATAAAAATGTGAAAAATAATGCAAATAACCTAAATAGTTTATCCACATTACCCAACAATTTAATAGGTAATTAATTATGGTATATTCATACTATGGAGTAGTAAAAGCAAAAATAAATGAATAAATAAATAAACTACAGAGATGAATTTCACAAAGGCATAGTTGACTGAAATAAGACAGAAAGAAAACAAGCATCAAGAAACTTAAAATTATTGAAATCATACAAAATTACTGAATATGTACTTTGTACATATTCTATTTTGTATTGTATTCTATTTTACAAAAAATAGAATAAATTTAGAAATCAGTACTGAATGATGTTTGGGAAATTCATAAATTTGTAGAAATTATACAACATACTCATAGATAACCATTTAATGTTTACTCTTTATTATCAAAGAAAAAATCCCAGGAGAAATTAGATAATACTTTGAGAGGAATGGAAATACAAATGCAGTATAAATGTTATGACAAGAAGCAAAAGTAGTGTTCAGAGAGAAATTTACACCTGCAAACACCTATATTTTTTTAAAAAGCAAAGATGTCAAATCAATAACCCAAACTTCCACCTTACAAAACTAAAAAAAAAAAATCAAAGTAAACTCAGAGCAAGCATAAGGAAGGAAATAACAAGGATTTGAGAAAAAAATGAAATAGAGAATAGCAAAATAATTGAAAAAAATAGCAGAACCAAAGGTTGGTTCTTTGAAAAGACCAACAAAATTGACAAAGGCTTTAGTTAGACTGACCAAGAAAGAAAGATATATGACTCAAATAATTAAAATCAGGAATAAGACAGGAGGCATCACTATTTCCTTACTGAAATAAAAATGATTATAAGGGAATTAATTAACAACTTTATGCCAAAAATTAGATTATCTAGATTAAATGAACAAATTCCTGGGAAGACACAAACAACCAAAGTGACTCAGAAAGAAAGAAAATCTGTAGAGATTTATAAAAATACATTGAGTTGCTAATTAAAAAAAAACAAAAATAAAAGCAAAACAAAACACTAACCACAATGAAAAGCCCAAAGTGTTCACTAATAAATTCTATTAAATGCATTAAGAAAAATTAAAACCACTTCTTCACAGAATCGTCTAAAAAAATAGAAGAGGTTGGAACACTCAGACCAATACTACCCTGATACCAAAACTAAAAAAAAGTATCACAAAAAAGAATAACAACAAATCAAAATCCATTATGAATATATATGCAAAAATCCTCAATAAAATACTAGAACATGGAATCCAGCAATACATACAAAGGATTATATACCATGACCAAGTGTGATTTATCCAAGAATACAAGGTTTCTTTAACATCCAAAAGTCAATTGCTGTAATACTCCTTATTAGTAGAATAAAGGGCAAAACCATAGGATCATATAAATAGAGGCATAAAAGATATTTGACAAAGCCTAACACACTGTAGGGATAAAAAAGATTCAACAAACTTGAAGTACAAGGTTACGTCCTCAACCTAAAAATGAGTATCTATGAAAACCACATAGTTTATACCATAATTAATGATGGAAGACCGAATACTTTCCCCCAACATCAGGAAGAAGGAAAACGTGTCCTCCCTCACCACTTCTATTTAATACTATACTTGAGGTTCTTGTTAGGACAATTAGACAAGAAAAATAAATGCATCCCAATTGGAAAGAAGATGTAGGAGGACCTTCAAGATGGCGGAGGAGTAAGACGTGCAGATCACCTTCCTCCCCACAAATACATCTAAAATACATCTATATGTGGAATAACTCCTACAGAACACCTACTGAACGCTGGCAGAAGACCTCAGACTTCCCAAAAGGCAAGAAACTCCCCACGTACCTGGGTAGGGCAAAAGAAAACAGAAAAAACAGAGACAAAAGAATAGGGATGGGACCTGCACCTCTGGGAGGGAGCTGTGAAGCAGGAAAAGTTTCCACACACCAGGAAGCCCCTTCACTGGTGGAGATGGGGGGTGAGTAGGGGGGAAGCTTCGGAGCCACAGAGGAGAGAGCAGCAACAGGGGTGCAGAGGGCAAAGCAGAGATATTCCCACATAGAGGATCGGTTCCGACCAGCACCCACCAGCCCGAGAGGCTTGTCTGCTCACCCACCAGGGCAGGTGGGGGCTGGGAACTGAGGCTCGGGCTTCGGAGGGCATATCCCAGGGAGAGGACTGGGGTTGGCTGCGTGAACATGGCCTGAAGGGGGCAAGTGTATCACAGCTAGCCAGGAGGGAGACCAAGAAAAAGTCTGGACCTGCTGAAGAGGCAAGACACCATTGTTTTGAGTTGCTTGAGAAGAGGGGATTCCTTCCATTTCTGCCCACAGAAGGCAGAGCACCGTCTAAACAAGCTCCAGAGACAGGCGCGAGCTGTGGCTATCAGCTCAGACCCCAGAGACAGGCATGAAACACTAACACTGCTGCTGCACCCACCAAGTCCTGTGTGCAAAGCAGGTCACTATCCACACACACCCCCTGCCACCCCGGGAGCCTGTGCAGCCCACCACTGCCAGGGTCCTGTGATCCAGGGACAAGTTCCCTGGGAGAACATACAGTGCTCCTCAGGCTGTTGCAATGTCACGCCGGCCTCTGCCACTGCAGGCTCGCCCTGCATTCCAATTATAACCCGTACCCTCCATCCCCTGGCATGAGTGAGCCAGAGGCCGCCAATCAGCTGCTGCTTTAACCCTGTCCTATCTGGGTGGGAACAGAAGCCTGAGGTCAACCTACACGCAGAGGTGGGGCCAAAACCAAAGCTGAACCCCAGGAGCTGTGTGAACAAAGAAGAGAAAGGGAAATCTCTCCTAGCAGCCTCAGGAGCAGCAGATTAAATCTCCACAATCAATTTGATGTACACTGCATCTGTGGAATACCTGAATAGACAATGAAGCATCCTAAACTTGAGGCAGTGGACTTTGGAAGCAACTGTGGACTTGTGGTCTGATGTCTACAACTGATTTGTTTCTGATTTTTATGTTTATGTTATTATAGTTTTAGTGTTTGTTATCATTGGTGGATTTGTTTATTGGTTTCCTTGTTCTCTTCTTTTTTTAAGTATTATCACTATTTTTTTCTTTTAATATTTTTTCTTTCTTTTTTTCTCCGTTTTCTTCTGAGCCGTGTGGGTGACAGGGTCTTGGTGCTCCAACCTGCTGTTAGGCCTGAGCCTCTGAGGTGGGAGAGGTGAGTTCACGACATTGGACCACCAGAGACCTCCCGAACACACGTAACATCAATGGGTGAGACCTCTCCAGGAGACTGCCATCTCAGTGCTAAGACCCAGCTCCACCCAACAGCCAGAAAGCTCGAGTGCTGGACGCCCCATGCAAATCAACTAGCAAGACAGGAACACAACCACACCAAATAGCAGACAGGTTGCTGAAAATCATAATGTCACAGACACCCCAAAACACACCACTGGACTTGGCCCTGCCCATCAGAAAGAAAAGATCCAGCCCCGCCCACCAAAACACAAGCACCAGTCCCCTCTGCCAGAAGCCTACACAAGTCACTGAAACAACCTCACCCACTGGGGGCAGACACCCAAAACAACGGGAACTACGAACCTGCAGCCTATGAAAAGGAGACCCCAAACACAGTAAGTTAAACAAAATGAGAAGACAGAGAAATATGCAGTAGATGAAGGAGCAAGGTAAAAAGCCACCAGAACAAACAAATGAAGAAGAAAAAGGCAATCTACCAGAAAAAGAATTCAGAGTAATGATAGTAAAGATGATCCAAAACCTTGGAAATACAATTCAGAAAATACAAGAAATATTTAACATGGACCTGGAAGAATTAAGAGCAAAAAAACAATGATGAACAACACAATAAATGAAATTAAAAATTCTCTAGAAGGAATCAATAGCAGAATAACTGAGGTAGAAGAGCAAATAAGGGACCTGGAAGATAAAAGACTGAAAATAACTACCACAGAGCAGAAAAAGAAAAAAAAGAAAAAAAAAAAAAAATAATTGAAGAATGTCTCAGAGACCTTAGGACAATATTACATGGACCAATATTCGAACTGTAGGGGTCCCAGAAGAGGAATAGAAAAAGAAAGGGTCTGAGAAAATATTTGAAGAGATTATAGTTGAAAACTTCCCTAACATTGGAAAGAAAATAGTCAATCAAGTCCAGGAAGTTCAGAGAGTCCCATACAGGATGAATCCAAGGAGAAATAGGCCAACACACATACTAATCAAACAATCAAAAATTAAATACAAAGAAAACATATTAAAAGCAGCAAGGGAAATGCAACAAATAACATACAAGGGAATCCCCATGAGGTTAATAGCTGATTTTTCAGCAGAAACTCTGCAAGCCAGAAGGGAGTGGCAGGACATATTTAAAGTGATTAAAGTGAAAACACTACAACCACGATTACTCTACTCAACAATGTTCTCATTCAGATTCGATGGAGAAATTTAAACCTTTACAATCAAAAGCTAGAAGAATTCAGCACCACCAAACCAGCTTTACAAGAAATGCTGAAGGAACTTCTCTAGGCAGGAAACACAAGACCAGGAAAAGACCTACAAAAACAAACCCAAAATAATTAAGAAAATGGTAATAGGAACATACATATCGATAATTACCTTAAATGTGAATGGATTAAATGCTCCAACCAAAATGCAAAGACTGGCTGAATGGATACAAAAAGAAGACCCATATATATGTTGTCTACAAGAGACCCACTTCAGACCTAGGGACACATACAGACTGAAAGTGAGGGGATGGAAAAAGATATTCCATGCAAATGGAAATAAAAAGAAATCTGGAGTAGCAATTCTCATATCAGACAAAGTAGACTTTTAAATAAACACTGTTACAAGAGACAAAGAAAGACACTACATAATGATCAAGGGATCAATCCAAAAGGAAGATATAACCATTATAAACATTTATGCACCCAACATAGGAGCACCTCAATACATAAAGCAAATGCTAACAGCCATAAAAGGGGAAATCGACAATAACACAATAATGGTAGGGAACTTTAACATGCCACTTTCACCAATGGAAAGATAATCCAAAATGAAAATAAGTAAGGAAACACAAGCTTTAAATGACACATTAAAAAAGATGGACGTAATTGATATTTATAGGACATTAAATCCAAAAACAACAGAATACACTTTCTTCTCAAGTGCTCATGGAACATTCTCCAAGATAGATCATATCTTGGATCACAAATCAAACCTTGATAAATTTACGAAAACTGAAATCGTATCAAGTATCTTTTCCAACAACAATGCTATGAGGCGGGATATCAATTACAGGAAAAGAACCTGTAAAATATACAAATACATGGAGGCTAAACAATACACTACTAAATAACCAAGAGATCACTGAAGAAATCATAGAGGAAATCAAAAAATACCTAGAAACAAATGACAGTTAAAACACAATGACCCAAAACATATGGGATGCAGCAAAAGCAGTTCTAAGAAGGAAGTTTATAGCAATACAATTCTACCTCAAAAAACAAGAAAAATCTCAAACAACCTAACCTTACACCTAAAGCAATTAGAGAAAGAAGAACAAAAAAGACCCCCAAAGTTAGTAGAAGGAAATAAATCATAAAGATCTGATCACAAATGAATGAAAAAGAAATGAAGGAAACCACAGCAAAGATCAATAAAACTAAAAGCTGGTTCATTGAGAAGATAAACAAAATTGATAAACCATTAGCTAGACTCATCAAGAAAAAAAAGGGGGAAGATTCATATCAACAGAATTATAAATGAAAAAAGGAGAAGTAACAATTGACGCGGAAAATTACAAAGATCATGAGAGATTACTACAAGCAGCTATATGCCAATAAAATGGATAACCTGGAAGAAATGGATAAATTCTGAGAAAATCACAACCTTCTGAGACTGAAACAGAAAGAAATAGAAAATACAAACAGAGTAATCACAAGCACTGAAATTGAAACTGTGATTAAAAATCTTCCAACAAACAAAAGCCCAGGACAAGATGGCTTCACAGCCGAATTCTAACAAACATTTACAGAAGAGCTAACACCTATCCTTCTCAAGCTTTTCCAAAATATAGCAGACGGAGGAACACTCCCAAACTCATTCTATGAGGCCACCATCACCCTGAAACCAAAACCAGACAAAGATGTCACAAAAAAAGAAAACTACAGGCCAATATCACTGACGAACATAGATGCAAAAATCCTCAACAAAATATTAGCAGATTCCAACAGCACATTAAAAGGATCATACACCATGATCAACTGTGGTTTATCACAGGAAAGCAAGGATTCTTCAATATATGCAAATCAATGAATGTGATATACCATATTAACAAACTGAAGGATGAAAACCATATGATAAGCTCAAAAGATGCAGAAAAATCTTTCAACAAAATTTAACACTTATTTATGATAAAAAGTCTACAGAAGGTAGGTCTAGAGGGAACCCACTTCAACATAATAAAAGCCATATATGACAAACCCACAGCCAACATTGTTCTCAATGGGGAAAAAGTGAAATCATTTCCTCTAAGATCAGGCACCAGACAAGGTTGCCCACTCTCACTACTATTATTCAACATAGTTTTGGAAGTTTTACCCACAGCAATCAGAGAAGAAAAAGAAAGAAAAGGAATTCAAATCAGAAAGAAGTAAAACTGTCACTGTTTGCAGATGACATGATATTACACATAGAGAATCCTAAAGATGCTAGCAAAAAACTACCTGAGCTAGTTAATGAATTTGGTAAAGCAGCAGGACACAAATTTAATGCACAGAAATCTCTTGCACTCCTACACACTAATGATGGAAACTCTAAAAGAGAAATTAAGGAAACACTCCCATTTACCATTGCAATAAAAAGAATAAAATACCTAGGAATAAACCTACCTAGGGAGACAGAAGACCTATATGCAGAAAACTATAAGACACTGATGAATTAAATTAAAGACGATACAAACATATGGAGAGATATACCATGTTCTTGGATTGGAAGACTCAACATTGTGAAAATGACTATACTATCCAAAGGAATCTACAGATTCAATGCAATCCCTAACAAACTACCAATGGCATTTTTCACAGAATGAGAACAAAAAAATTCACAATTTGCATGACGACACAAAAACCCAAAAAGCCAAAGCAATCTTGTGAAAGAAAAATTGAGCTGGAGGAATCAGGCTCCCTGACCTCAGACTATACTACAAAGCCTCAGCAATCAAAACAGTATGGTACTGGCACAAAAACAGAAATATAGATCAATGGTACAGGATAGAAAACCCAGAGATAAACGCATGAACATATGGTCACTTTACCTTTGATAAAGTAGGCAAGAATATAAAATGGAGAAAAGACAGCCTCTTCAATAAGTGGTGCTGGGAAAACTGGACAGCTACATGTAAAAGAATGAAATTCGAACACTCCCTAACACCATACACAAAAAATAAACTTAAAATGGATTAAAGACCTAAATGTAAGGCCAGACACTATAAAACTCTTAGAGTACACTCTCTGACATAAATCACAGAAATATCCTTTTTGACCCGCCTCCTAGAGAAAGGGAAATAAAAACAAAAATAAATATATGGGACTCAATGAAACTTAAAAACTTTTGCACAGCAAAGGAAACCATAAACAAGATGAAAAGACTACCCTCAGAATGGCAGAAAATATTTGTAAATAAAGCCACTGACAAAGGATTAATCTCGAAAATGTACAAGCAGCACATGCAGCCCAATATCAAGAAAACAAACAACCCAATCCAAAAATGGCCAGAACACCTAAATAGATACTTCCCCAAAGAACATATACCGATTGCCAACAAACACATGAAAGGATGCTCAACATCACTAATCATTAGAGAAAAGCAAATCAAAACTACAATGAGGTATCATCTCATGCCTATCAGAATGGCAATCATCAAAAAATCTACAAACAATAAATGCTGGAGAGGGTGTGGAGAAAAGGGAACCCTCTTGTGCTGTTGGTGGGAATGTAAATTGATACAGCCACTATGGAGAACAGTATGGAATTTCCTTAAAATACTGAAAATACAACTACCATATGATCCAGCAATACCACTATTGTGCATATACCCTGAGAAAACCATAATTCAAAAAGAGACATGCACCACAATGTTCATTGCAGCTCTGTTTACAATAGCCAGGACATGGAAGCAACCTAAGTGTCCATCTACAGATGAACAGATAAAGAAGATGTGGCACATATATACAATGGAATATTACTCAGTGATAAAAAGAAACGAAATTGACCTATCTATAGTGAGGTGGATGGACCTAGAGTCTGTCATACAGAGTGAAGTAAGTCAGAAAGAGAAAAACAAATACTGTATGCTAACGCATATACATAAAATCTAAAAAAAAAAAAAAAATGGTACTGATGAACCTAGTTGCAGGGCAGGAATAAAGATGTAGACATAGAGAATGGACTTGATGATATGAGTGGGAAGGCAAAGCTGGGGCAAAGTGAGTAGCCTCAACATATACACATTACCAGATGTAAAATACTTGGCTGGTGGGAAGCAGAAGCATAGTGCAGAGAGATCGGTTCACTGCTTTGCAATGACCTAGAGGTGTAGGATAGGGAGGGTGGGAGGGAGGCTCAAAAGGGAGGGGATATGAGGACATGTGTATGTATATGGCTGATCTGCTTTGTTGCACAACAGAAACTAACAGAGCATTGTGAAGCAATTATACTCTAATACAGAGCTATTTTAAAAATACCAATAGAAACATCTAACGTGTTTAATCATATTAATGAAGGTTTACAGTTCTGTTGGAAACTTTGAGTAATATTAGTAATAACACATTCATAAATCATTTAACATTAACAAAAATAGAGAGGGCAGACAGCAGAAGTAAGAACTACAATCCTGCAACCTGTGGAACAAAAACCACATTCACGGAAAGACAGACAAGATGAAAAGGCAGAAGGCTATGTATGTACCAGATGAAGTAATAAGATAAAACTCCAGAAAAACAACTAAATGAAGTGGAGATAGGCAATCTTCCAGAAAAAGAATTCAAAATAGTGATAGTGAAGATGATCCAGGACCTCGGGAAAAGAATGGAGGCAAAGATCAAGAAGATGCAAGAAATGTTTAACAAAGACATAGAAGAATTAAAGAACAAACAAACAGAGATGAATAATACAATAACTGAAATGAAAAATACACTGGAAGGAATCAATAGCAGAATAACTGAGGCAGAAGAACAGATAGGGGACCTGGAAGACAGAATGGTGGAATTCACTGCTACAGAACAGAATAAAGAAAAAAAATGTAAAGAAATGACAACAGCCTAAGAGACTCTGGGACAACGTTAAACACAACAACATTCACATTATATAGGTCCCAGAAGGAGAAGAGAGAGAAAATACCAGAGAAAATATTTGAAGAGATTATAGTCGAAAACTTACCAAACATGCGAAAGGAAATAGCCACCCATGTCCAAGAAGCGCACAGAGTCCCATACAGGATAAAGCCAAGGAGAAACATGCTGAGACAGAGTAATCAAAATGGAAAAATTTAAAGACAAAGAAAAATTATTCAAAGCAGCAAGGGATAAATGACAAATAACATACAAGGGAACTCCCATAAGGTTAGCAGCTGACTTCTCAGCAGAAACTCTACAAGACAGAAGGGAGTGGCATGAAATATTTAAAGTGATGAAAGGGAAGAACCTACAACCAAGATTACTCTACCCGGCAAGGATCTCATTCAGATTTGATGGAGAAATCAAAAGATTTGCGTACAAGTAAAAGCTAAGAGAATTCAGCACCACCAAACCAGCTCTATGACAAATGCTAAAGGAACTTCTCTAAGTGGGAAACACAAGAGAAGAAAAGGACCTAAAAAAACAAACCCAAAACAATTAAGAAAATGTTAATAGGAACATACATATCGATAATTACCTTAAACGTGAATGCATTAAATGCTCCAACCAAAAGACACAGGCTCACTGATTGGATACAAAAACAAGAACCATATATATGCTGTCTACAAGAGAGCCCCTTCAGACCTAGGGATACATTCAGACTGAAAGTGAGGGGACGGAAAAAGATGTTCCATGCAAATGGAAATCAAAAGAAAGCTGGAGTAGCAATTCTCATATCAGATAAAATAGACTTTAAAATAAAGAATGTTACAAGAAACAAGGAAGGACACTACATAATGATCAAGGGATCAATCCAAGAAGATGTAACAATTACAAATATATATGCACCCAACATAGGAGTAGCTCAATACATAAGGCAACTGTTAACAGCTCTAAAAGAGGAAATCAACAGTAACACAATAATAGTGGAGGACTTTAACATCTCACTTACACCAAGGGACAGATCATCCAAACAGAAAATTAATAAGGAAACACAAGCTTTAAATGACATAATAGACCAGATAGATTTAATTGATATTTATAGGACACTGCATCCAGAAACAACAGCTTACACTCTCTTCTCAAGGGCATATGGGACATTCTCCAGGAGAGATCACATCTTGGGTCACAAATCAAGCCTCAGTAAATTTAAGAAAATTGAAATTGAAATTATATCAAGCATCTTATCTGACCACAACACTATGAGATTAGAAATCAATTACAGGGGTAAAAACGTAAAAAACACAAACAAATGGAGGCTAAACACTACGTTACTAAATAACCAAGAGATCACTGAAGAAATCAAAGAGGAAATCAGAAAATACCAAGAGGCAAATGACAATGAAAACACGACGATCCAAAACCTAGGGGCAGCAAAAGCAGTTCTAAGAGGGAAGTTTATAGCAATACAAGCCTACCTCAAAAAACAAGAAAATTCTCAAATAAACAATCTAACCTTACACCTAAAGGAACTAGAGAAAGAAGAACAAACAAAACCCAAAGTTAGCAGAAGGAAAGAAATCATAAAGATCAGAGCAGAAATAAATGAAATAGAAACAAAGAAAACAATAGCAAAGATCAATAAAACTAAAAGCTGGTTCTTTGAGAAGATAAAAAAAATTGACAAATCATTCGCCAGACTCATCAGGAAAAAACGGCAGAAGACTCAAATCAACAGAATTAGAAATGAAAAAGGAGAAGTAACAACTGACACTTCAAAAACACAATGGATTGGGCTACCCTGGTGGCGCAGTGGTTGAGAGTCCGCCTGCTGATGCAGGGGACACGGGTTCTTGCCCCGGTCCGGGAAGATCCCGCATGCCACAGAGTGGCTGGGCCCGTGAGCCATCGCTGCTGGGCCTGTATGTCCAGAGCCTGTGCTCCACAAGAGGAGAGGCTGCAACAGTGAGAGTCCCGCGTACCGCAAAAAATAAAAATAAAAAAAAATACAAAGGAACATCAGAGATTACTACAAGAAACTATATGCCAATAAAATGGACAATGGAAGAAATGGACAAATTCTTAGAAAGGTATAACCTTCCAAGACTGAGCCCGGAAGAAATAGAAAATATGAACAGATCAATCACAAGTAATGAAATTGAAACTGTGATTAAAAATCTTCCAACAAACAAAAGTCCAGAACCAAATGGCTTCACAGGTGAATTCTATCAAACATATACGGAAGAGGTAACACCCATCCTTCTCAAACTCTTCCAAAAGACTGCAGAGGAAGGAACACTCCCAAATGCATTCTATGAGGCCACGATCACCCTGATACCAAAACCAGACAAAGATACTACAAAAAAAGAAAATTACAGACCAATATCACTGATGAATATAGATGCAAAAATCCTCAACAAAATACTAGCAAACAGAATCCAACAACACATTAAAAGAATCATACCCCACTATCAAGTGGGATTTATCCCAGGGATGCAAGGATTCTTCAATATATGCAAATCAATCAACGTGATACACCATATTAACAAATTAAGGAATAAAAACCATATGATCATCTCAATGGATGCAGAAAAAGCTTTTGACAAAATTCAACACCCATTTGTGATAAAAACTCTCCAGAAAGTGGGCATAGAGGGAACCTACCTCCACGAAATGAAGACCATATATGACAAACCCACAGCAAACATCATTCTCAATGGTGAAAAACTGAAAGCATTTCGTCTAAGATCAGGAACAAGAGAAGCATGTCCACCCTCACCACTATTACTCAACATAGTTTTGGAAGTCCTAGCCATAGCAATCAGAGAAGAAAAAGAAATAAAAGGAATACAAACTGGAAAAGAAGAAGTAAAACTGTCACTGTTTGTAGATGACATGATGCTATACATAGAGAATCCTAAAGATGACACCAGACAACTACTGGAGCTAATCAATGAATTTGGTAAAGTTGCAGGACACGAAATTAATGCACAGAACTCTCTTTCATTCCTATACACTAATGATGAAACATCTGAAAGAGAAATTAAGGAAACACTCCCATTTACCATTGCAACAAAAAGAATAAAATACATAGGAATAAACCTACCTAAGGAGACAAAAGACCTGTATGCAGAAAACTATAAGACACTGATGAAAGAAACAAAAGATGATACAAGCAGATGGAGAGATATGCCATGTTCTTGGACTGAAAGAATCAATATGGTGAAAATAACTATACTACCCAAAACAATCTACAGATTCAATGCAATTCCTATCAAATTACCAATGGCATTTTTTACAGAACTGGAACAAAAAAATCTTAAAATTTTTATGGAGACACAAAAGACCCTGAATAGCCAAAGCAGTCTTGAGGTAAAATTATGGAGCTGGAGGAATCAGACTCCCTGACTTCAGACTATACTACAAAGCTACAGTAATCAAGACAATATGGTACTGGCACAAACAGAAATATATATCAATGGACCAGGATAGAAAGCTCAGAGATAAACCCATGCAGATATGCTCAACTAATCTATGACAAAGGAAGCAAGTATATACAATGGAGAAAAGACAGTCTCTTCAATAAGTGGTGCTGGGAAAACTCAACAGCTACATGTAAAAGAATGAAATTAGAACAGTCCCTAACACCATACACAAAAATAAACTCAAAACAGATTAAAGAACTAAATAGAAGACCGGACACTATAAAACTCTTAGAGGAAAACATAGGAAGAACACTCTTAGACATAAATCACAGCAAGATCTTTTTTGATCCACCTCTGGGAGTAATGGAAATAAAAACAAAAATAGACAAATGGAACCTACTGAAACTTAAAAGCTTTTGCAAAGCAAAGGAAACTACAAACAGACAAAAAGACAACCCATAGAATTGGAGAAAATATTTGCAAATGAATCAATGGACAAAGGATTAATCTCCAAAATATTTAAACAACTAATGCAGCTCAATATTAAAAAAAACAAACAACCCAATAAAAAAATGGGCAGAAGACCTAAATAGACATTTCTTCAAAGAAGACATACAGTTGGCCAAGAAGCACATGAAAAGCTGCTCAACATCACTACTTATTAGAGAAATGCAAATCAAAACTACAATGAGGTATCACCTCACCCAGTTAGAATGGGCATCATCAGAAAATCTACAAACAACAAATGCTGGAGAGGGTGTGGAGAAAAGGGAACCCTCTTGCACCGTTGGTGGGAATGTAAATTGATACAGCCACTACAGAGAACAGTATGGAGGTTCCTTAAAAAACTAAAAATAGAATTATCATATGAACCAGCAATCTCACTACTTGGTATATACCCAGAGAAAACCATAATTCAAAAAGACACATGTACCTCAGTGTTCATTACAGCACTATTTACAATAGCCCGGTCATGGAAGCAACCTAAATGCCCATCAACAGATGAATGGATCAAGAAGATGTGGTACATATATACAGTGGAATATTACTCAGCCATAAAGAGGATTGAAATTGGGTCATTTGTAGAGACATGGATGAATCTAGAGACTGTCATACAGAGTGAAGTAAGTCAGAAAGAGAAAAACAAATACCGTATATTAACGCATATATGTCAAACCTAGAAAAATAGTACTGATGAACCGGTTTGCAGGGCAGAAATTGAGACACAGATGGAGAGAACAAACGTATGGACACCAAGCGGGGAAAGTGGCGGGGGGGGGTGGTGGTGGTGGTGTGATGAATTGGGAGATTGGGGTCGACATATATACACTAATATGTATTAAATGGATAACTAATTAGAACCTGCTGTATAAAAAATAAAATAAAATTCAAAAATATATATATACTGCATGATAATAAAAGAAAATTAACAAAAATAGGTTAGCTCTAAGAAAAAAGTTTACAAGAAAGGAAATATAACTATGATACACTTTATGATTTAACTGTGAAAAAATGTTACATAGAAAAATAAGTTGTGAATATTTATTTAACCAAAAGTTTAATATAACTCTATCTCTAGGGTAAAAGGATAGAAGTTATATGTGTGAGTTTAATATTATTTTTCTTTTAGAACTATGTTTATGAATTACTCTGATTTTTTTTAAAGCTAAATTTGTAAAATAATAATGAATTCAGAATATATGATAAAAAAGTTTCTTGGGACTTTGTGTCTTCAACTATTTAGTAAAATTATGAAAATATGTGTGGTTCATTTATTTTAAATAAAATGTAGGCATTTATCTAAAGTTATTTGTACATGAATATGAAACACAAATAATATTTTGGTTTTCACTTGTCAAGTTTTTTCTGACAAAATTATATGATAACCTGAAATGACATTCTGTACTTCATGCGTGACTTTCTCAGCAGGTCAAAATGAGAGTCATTTTGGCAAAATATATTGAAAGGGCTCATCATTTTTCCAATTATCTTATTTAATCCTTTCATATTCATTAATTCTCTCCTTTTTGACTGGTGTATACTTTATATACAATAACATCCCCTAATGTTAAGTGGATACCTTAATGACTTTTGACAAATGCATGTAGTACTCTAACCATAATTACATCACGATAGAGAAGATGTCCATGCCCTGATTTACTCTCTGAACATCATCATGCGTTTTGACTTTCTGTTCCTTGATTGTTAAATTCCTAACTCTGCCAACTTTTTATTTGTTAATCAGATCCCAATATCACTTTCATTGACTGCGTGAAAACCTTCATCACTTTCATAACTTGCAATTTCACTTTTGCTTTTGCAACACCATATTGTTAAGTTAAACAAGCAGGAGTCATAAAATGAAAACACTAAAGGAACTTTATCATGTTCTCACTTTCCTTTTAAATCAAGTTGATGTGTGTACCTTTCTTCCCCCATCCCCATTCCCAGATAAAAACTCAAGCAGTCCCCATGAGTTCACTGGTTACTCCTAGTACTCAGTCTCAATTAAAAATTTTAGAAGTCCAGACTCAAATAATAATTGAAAGTTTGAACTTGATACAAGTTAATCTTTCTAAATTCTGCACTTGTTAGCAGAAACCCCCCGTAGTTTCTTGAGGAGGAAGGGTGTAAGTTCCTTCTTCCCTCTTTCCACGTATGGTATTTCTACATGACATTTCTATCCCTTCTATTACTAACTAGAGTTTCTGCCAATTCCAAACAAGATTAAAGCAAGTAAAGTTCAGAGAGATGTGGAAAGAGGCAGAAGAGCCCAAGGAGCAAAAATTTCTCAAGTGATTGCTCCAGGTATAAGATGGTCTCAAGCTCTTTCCAGAGAAATGCTTAAATCTACCACTTTTTCTGTGTTTTGGGGAATGTTGTTGCTGGATTTCTCCAACTTTAGCTTTTGTGACAGAATCATTGTTGTCCTTTGGCTCAGTGCTTAGTATTTCCTCTCAACTTCTGGCATCTTCTTGAGGTAGGTTCCTTCATTCTGTAGCAGAAGTCCTCATGCTGCCTTCTTCTCTCTGATCCAGGCTGCTTTGCCAGATGTTTGTCCTTTAGCACTGGGTTCACTGTGATCTTCTACTGCAAAGGACACACTTCAGGCTGTCTAGTGATCCAGCTGAAAACCCAAAATGGGGATCAGGCACATCCCTACATATAGTCATGCTCAGAAAATGAGAATCCCAACCAGGCTTTTTCCAAAGAAATTATCTCCCTCAAATTTTTTCCAGTTTCCTATAACCTGACCCTTTGATAGCCTTGATTTGTTTAATCTAATTATTTTGATCATCTACTTTAAATTTCTATGACCATGTCTCAATCAAAATGGATACAACGATAATCCCATTACAGAGATATACCACAACTGACAACTGGAAAGATAGTGAACTATGCAAATATTGAGGTGGACACTAGGATTAACTGTTGGGGAAAATGCCTCAGTGGACACTAATTTCATAAATGACAGTTTGTTTATGAATAATTTTCAGGTTATAATGATTTTACTTTGATATCCAACTTTGTAACTGCAAGAGTTTCTATATTAAAAACCCAAGAGGATAAATGCCAGAATGATGGTGTTTAATTCTTCATTAACTTTTAATCTATGCCCTTTCCATATAAAATGCTCTCAAAGCAAAGCACTGGATCTCTTTCATAGTACATTCTCCCTTTATGGCAATGTTTCACATAATAAGCCCTATGGATCCTGTAAAGACAAAGATATAGTTTTACACATGGAACCTTTTAAAACTTTCCTAGCTCACTTTCCTACCTCTAGATTCTTCCCTAGTAATCCATGGAATGTGCTACTGTTAGCCTAATTTTGCTAAAGTACAACTCTGATCAAATCATTGTGTAATAGAAATGCTTCAGTGACTCCCTGTTGACAATAAAATAAAATTCTAATCCCTTGGCCTGGCATCATGGCTCTCCAGGATATGACCATCATTTTCTTTACCAGCCCAATATTTTTCTACAGCCTTTGCAATTTTCACAATCCTTGTGTTCAAAAGTTACAGAACCACTTTCAGTTCCAAGTACATGTCCAACACTTTCTCGTATCTCTGGCTTTACATCCATGATGCCCTAGGACTAGAATATCTGGAACACACACGTGCCCATGCGCCATGCATGCACCCATCTTTGCATTGCTGAATCTTATCCACTTCTTAAGATCCAACTCGCAAGCTGACTAGTCAGCATTTCCTGATTCTTCCCAGTTAGTCCAATTATCTCCTTCCTCTAGATTTCAGTTTATCTGTACCTACCTTATGATACTTATTTTCTACTTAGATTTTTTTTAATTTTTATTTTATATTGGAATATAGTTGATTTACACTGTTGTGTTGGTTTCAGGTGTACAGCAAAGTGATTCAGTTATACATATACATATATCCATTCTTTTCCCATACAGGTTATTACAGAGTATTGAGTAGAGTTCCCTGTGCTTGTTGATTATCTATTTTGTATATAGTAGTGTATATAGATGTTCTTTTTAAAATTTGTTTCTGTAGCTCCTTTGTGAAAAAGACTGAATTTTATATATCCTTATCTCACATAGAACTTAAACCACTGCTTATGTAATAATCATGTAATAAGATATATTCAAAAAATAGTAAGTTCTATGGACTTGCCATATATTGCCCTGTAATAATATTGAATTTGAATACCTTTCAAAGTAAGGGAGAACAAAATTTATAATCTTAAACAACCTTTCATTGGAATTTTGGGTTAGAATCTATATACATTAGAATTCCTCCAGGTAACATAATATATATACTGTTACTGCTGAAAAGAAAGCAAAATAGCACCTTAGGTAAGTTACTCTCAGTCTCAGCTTCCATATCTGTAAAATGGGAAAATAATACATTGTGAGGATTGAACAAAATGGCACATATACAAATGGTGTCTGGCAGATAGATGTGCTTACTCAATAAAATGATGTCAATTCCTACTAGACTATAACCTGCCACTACTTCTACTGACATAGCATTGTCCCTTAATTCTACTGCCTGAACACTCTTACTCCCTACTTTCTATACCACTAAGATGAATATTTTTAATAAAATTAATATAGGCTGATTTTTTAAAAAACGGTTATAAAGATATGTGAAAAATAAATAAAATCCTTCCTATTGTCATCACCTAGAGATAACTATTGTTGACATTTTGGTAACACCATTCCAGGCTGATTTCTATTTCTATGTCTTCATAAATATATAAATGTTTTCTTAAACATAGAATACTTAAAACTTGATTGTTTATTTCATAACTTATTATACCTCCTCTATATAAATACACATACCTCTTTCTCTATCTGTCTATCATCTATCTATCTATCTATCTATCTATCTATCTATCTATCATCTCCCTATCTACCTCTCTCTGCCTCTGAGAGAAAATACAAAGGAATAATATACAATATATGTATATATGTATCTATTTATATATTCATGAAATTACCTAAACTTTTTAGTATACATGGGAGTATAATTTCTATGCTAAAGTTATGTACTGTTTTATAGATATTAATACATATTGCTAAATTACAACAGTATACAAAATGACCATTTTTTCACACTTAAAAAATCTGAACATTAATATAAAAATTCACTGATTTGCTGAGATAAAACTGAGATTTCATTGTTTTAATAGGCATTTTTGTTTATTAGTGAGATTAAACATTATCCATACACTTATGTTCAGTTGTTTTGTTGTATAATTTTGTCCCTAATGAAAAGCTAATTTTAAACTAAAGCTACCTATATGTTTACCTTTCAAACATTATTTTTTTTCTAAGTTATAGTATGCAGCAAATAAATTAAAAACAAACATTCAGCAAGGTGTTTTTAGAAGCTGACAGCATAATATATTTTAAAAAGAAAAAGTAAAGCCGGGAGAACCACCAAGCACATAGTGCCTTAGAGCTCCTCACTATAATATACTGAAACACTTGCAAGCATGAAGACAAGGTTGAGTTATCATAAACATTTAAAGTTAAATATTAGGAAAAAATAAAATTATGTATTAGATTTTAGAAATATTTTCATCTAAATTGTTAGCACTTGGTAGTTGGAAAGTTGATATTCAGTAGTCTAGAAATTTCACTTATGTGAATACTTTATTCCTATGATGAAAGATAAAGCATTGATTTATTTTATTCTATTGTTACAAAATTACTTTGTATACATAAAATACATACATACAGTTTTATGACCACAGAATATAATTTGGCATATATGTCAAAATGGTATTTGGACTTCTCAACTCCCATATATTTCTATAATACTGTAAACAAGAATATAGTATAAACTGGAGAAGGTCCAAATTACTTCTTCTTAACTCTAAATTTTCACATAATATTTCCTTTTCGCTAAGTGAAAATGCACTAATTTTCTTTTAAAAAATTGACTTTTACCATCATGGTAAAAAACATTGCTTAGAAGAAAACCTAGTGTATAGTAAAAACTCAAGACATTTGTTGAATAAATAGCATTAAAGCAAAGTGACATGCTTATTTTTATGAACAAGAACATGCTAAAATCAAATGATTACTGTTAACTAAAAATATTTAGAGTCATTAATCAAATATTTGATAAAGTATTGTTTATATTTCTTGCATATATAATAAATTAATTACACTATGGATATGAAAAGCATGCAGCATGATCTTACATAGGATAAGATTTAAAACCCCTAGGTTTTAGTCCTGTGGCTCCTCTAATAATTATGCGATATTGAACAAACCACTTAACCTTCGTATCATTTTCTCCAGCTGGAAAACAGTAATAATAGTAACTCCCTATGCAGCACAGACGGTTGTTGTAAAGATAAAATGAGATAATAGATGTAGGAGTGCTTTCAAATATAAAACTTACATAAATGTAGGATAATATATAGATGTGGTCAGACAAAAGGAGAATCAGAACAAGCCCACAAAGGCAGAATAGCTAAATCTGACTGCAATGCTTTCAACTCTGAATAGAGTTAGATAAGGAAAAATAACCTAAATAAATCCTGAAGGAACTAGGTTTCCTTTTAAGAAGAAGCAATTTGAAATAGATAACCTCTAAATGTCCATGTTGTACTCTGGATACCAGCCAAAGAACCTAAGTATTTCTGAACAGGAATAGGTGGGAGACTGGAAGTTCGAAGTCTGTGATTATTTTGTCTTACAAGGTGAATTTATTCCCTCGTGTCCCACATAAATGCACATGTAACTGACAAAGGAAATCTCAGTTATAGTAACAGTTTGCCCACACTAGTATAGTGATCTAGAACAATTATTTTTATTAATCTCTGAAGGCTTCATATTTCACATGAGAAAAATGAAAATTATATATACACTATTTCCATAGAAACTTCCAGAATTAAAGATATACACATATATAAAGTATGGAGGCATGCATATATGTGAAAACTTTGCAAATATGTATATTACAAACATTCAGAAATATAAATTCAGAAATCCCCTACACTATTGATTCAGCAATATTGCTAAGCACCTAAACGTTGCCAAGCATTAAGCTAGATCCGACCGATACCAAAATAAATAACCAATTTATGGCTCTCTACAGGAGGGGATGGCTCTCAATAGGAGGGGATATTTCAATAAACAAAGAATACAAAAGTATGAATATATTTATGAATTATATATGAAAAAGTGTCCAATTCCTGGCTCTTACCACTTAGTCCCAGAATATTAAAACTGAGCACTTTTAAAAAGCTGAAATGTTTTTAGGTTGCTTTTTAATTTACAGGAAAATAAAGATTTAAAAGGTACTTTCAACATTCAGAAGAAAGGCTTATATATGTATGTTCAATTGCCGATGGACTAGAGATGATCGCATTGTCTGTCCAAAATCTTATATTAGTACCATAGAACTTTTTGTCATATTATAAAATAGGTGTATGCCAATTGAGTTTGACTTTGTTTAAATTTTGGAACTAGAGTTACTCAAATCAAAATAAAAAATAATTACAATTAAAATGTAAGCCTCTTAAAAATAAATTTCACATACAAATGGTTCTGGTTTAACAAAGCTAATTACTTTTTTACCTTGCTGATTCCTTTATTACAGTAGGATTTATAAACTTTACTGGTTTCTAGAATCAAATTAACCTCATTTTTAAACTATTGTTGCTTTTGTTTTTTTAATTGCTAAACAAATTAACCCCTTAAACAGCTTACAGTTTTTAAAAGTGTTACTTTAATCATCTACCTTGAAAATGCTCTCTTTCTGCTTGTGTTTCCTCTCTATAGTTATCAATAGTCTGATTGAAAACTACTGGCACTGTACAACTTGGAGATCATTTTGATTAACATACTAAACTTAAATTGGAATAAATCTCTTTGTTTCCCTGATGTTTTTTCATAGAAATAGCTAAGAGAGTATCACAGAGACACTGGTGTCTTACATGCATTATAATATACTTTCAAATAAGGGTAGATTGTTGATATAAACATTGTGCTACAAGGAATGTGTCCTAATTTCTGAAACATAATTATTTTCTTAATGTTTCTGGGAAGCATCAAAAAAGTATCTAAGGTTATAAAGCAGAAACTAACACACCACTGTAAAGCAATTATACTCCAAAAAAAGTAAGTTCATCGACCTACCTAGCTTCTCCAGTAGTGTTTAAACAGCCACTTAAAACAGCACGCAGGGGCTTCCCTGGTGGCGCAGTGGTTGAGAGTCCGCCTGCCGATGCAGGGGACACGGGTTCGTGCCCGGGTCCGGGAAGATCCCACATGCCGCGGAGCGGCTGGGCTCGTGAGCCATGGCCACTGGGCCTACGCGTCCAGAGCCTGTGCTCCGCAGCGGGAGGGGCCACAACAGTGAGAGCCCGCGTACTGCAAAAAAAAAAAAGCACACAGATTTCCAGATCTAACAGAATGACAGATGAGAATCTGGAGAATGAACCAGATAAGATCCAATGAAATGAATAATAAAAAAATAGGAAAAATTAAAATGTATCAAAGAATTCACAGTGGCTAAAAATTAGTGAAAAGAGGAACCCATGAATTTAAATCTTTCCATGAAGTGTTTGGCCAAATCCAGATTTCCTTGATTTTCCACTGATGATTTCACGGAAGAGGAAACAGGATATAAAGCCTAGAATCTGATAAGGTAGGGAATGTAATAAGAAAGCCTCCATATCAAGGTAAGACCTCAATGGACATACCACCAGTGTAATGGTGAAGTAAAAATGAAGGTGCCACAAAGAAGAGAAGAGGAAGAAAAGCTGACTGTCTCAAACTTGGCACTAAGTAAAAGGAACAGACAGACAAAATTTCTCCCCTAAGAATTTGTTGCAGTCATATCAGTCCTCTAATATATAGTAACTATTGTCTGAAAAGCCTCATGAGGGAAATTTAATTTTAAGTGTCTCTGGCTTGTTATTATTTGAGGGAGTCAACAGAAGCAAGCATGAATCCTCTTGGAAGAATATAATTTTAACCCAAGTAGGAATGAATTTCCATACAAAAACTTTTACGGTAAATAAGCAGCTTACATTAAAAAAAAAAAAAAAAAAACACAGGGGAAAAGGTACCGTGGATGATATCTCAAAGAACAGACTAACAGCCGATTCATATCCTTAAAGACTAGATATTAAAATTATCAGCAATCAAATATAAAATAAGTATGATTAATATGAAAAAATAAATAAAAGACAAGCTCAAAAATTCAAGCAAGGAAAAAAAGTCCATAAAGGGTATCCAATCATACTGAAAAAGAGCAAAACATAACTCTTAAAATGTAAAATATTATTAAAATGCAAAACGAATTGGACATATTTAAGAGCATAATGTTCATTGGTGAAGTGAGAATTATTGAATTGAAACACAGAACCAAAGAATTTATGTAAAAGAAACATTCAAACAAACCACTGAATGGAAAATTTTAAAGATAGTTTAAAATGCTCCAATGTACTAGAACTTTGAATTTCTGAAGAAAAATATGATAAAGAGATGAGGCAATTGTCAGAGATCATGGCAAAGAATTTTTCAGGCTTATGGGAAAGCACTAAACCTGAGACCAAGAAAGCCAAATGAAATTCTAGTGTTATAAATAAAAATAATCACATCTGTATCATGGAGAAATTACAGAACATCAAAGACGAAAAGAAGATATTAAATGTAACCAGAGAAAAAAGAAAGATCCAATACAAAGGAAAGCAATAAAACTGACAGCTGACTTCTCAACAGCAACAATGGAAGACAAAACATGGCATATTTTCAATCCTCTCTAATGTCTGTATTGGAAGAATATATAGTTCTCTCTATTGCAAGTGGGAGAGCCAACTGGTACAAACACTTTAGAGAACTCTCAGACAATTTCTTAAAAAGTTAAATGTATATCTATCCAGCAATTGCATCCCTACACATTTATCCAAGAGAAATGAAAATATACATGCACAGAAAGACTTGTACACAGATGTTCATAACAGGTATACATGAAATCCCAGTACTTCTGCAAGGCTAAGGACAGTGGCATCTGCATAGCTTCTGAACCCCCAATACTGCCCCAAACAATGAAAAGAAGATAAAATTAAATTCTACATAAAACTATATCTTCAACACCATTTGCAGACAGACAATACTAAAACATCAAAAAAACTATAAGCAAAATATGAAAAATCACCACAACCCTGCATACCTTCTCTCCTGTTCCCACTCCACCCCTGCCCTGTTGCAGGGCTTTGAGGCAAGCAAAGGCAGACCTAGAAAAACTTCAGGAAGGAAAAAAGAGGAAACTAACGAAGAGTTCTGAGGGGGAATCAAAACAAGTTTCAGGAATATTAAGTTCACCCAAAATACTAAAAAGTGTCCAGGCACATCAGAGCATGGACTATAGGGAAGGAAGTTCAAAGTGCACATGATTTAAGAGCTCAGGTTCAATCTAAAAGGGGTACTTTTCAAAATATATAGCTTCTGGGGAAGAAAACAGAACAAAGAAGAATGGGAAAATCACTCTTTGCCAATTGGGTGGTGAAGGGGAATTATATAGCCTAGAGTAAAATAATTTTTGCCTATTTCCCTCATGAAAGTGAACACAGCCAATTGAAGTATCACACAACCAAGGGGGAAGGAGGCCTGTCATTTAGGAAAGCTTTTCTATGTCTTCCTTGGCTTGCCTCAAAGTCCTAGATGTATATGTATACATGGCGGAAATCTAGGCTATGTCATAACAAAAGAGAACCATAAACCAGAGGACTTATAACCTCTGTTTCACCACACCAATACAAAAACAAATAAACAAACAAAAAGACAAAGTACCCGGACTGTGCTCTACTAATAAATTAGGATGACATTAAGCTAGGAATCTTTTAAAACCCCTAAATACCTTAAAGAGGAAGTTCAATAAATCCATATTAAACTATTGTAAAATATCAGGAAACAAAATGTCACATAGGTTAACTGAATAAAATCCTCCCTCCTGCAAAATAACCAGGAAGCAGAAGAAAATGAAAAAAAACAACATTCCAAATATGATTAAATATGCTCAACTCAGCCTTCAAGGATATGAGAAAGCAACTTGAATTAGAAATTCAAATACAATAAACAGAAACAAACCTAAATAGAGAGAAGTGATAAAAAGAAGTTGATTGAACTCAGGAAAGAAGTGAAAAAACAAAAACAAAATTAATTCAGAAATAAAGAATAAATCACAAAGTGCCCAAAGGAAAATAGACTCAAATAGAAATTGAATAAGGGGCACTGAAAGGCAGAAAAGCAACCAAGAAAATAAAAATCATAAAATGAAAGAAGTAAAAAGGCTTAGAAAGTAGTAGAAATGGAAGACCAGCAAAGAAGGAATAATATTCTTATTACGTGAGTCCCTAAAGGAGTAGAACAAAATGATGGACAGAGCAAATACTTAAAACTATAATGCAAAATAATGTCTGTTTTTCTTCCTAAATGGCAGGCCTCCTTCCCCCTAGTTGTGTGATTCTTCAATTAGCTGCATTCATTTTTATGTTGAAAACAGTCAAAAATTATTTTACTCAATCAAATAAGATGATCTTAATTCCCTTCATATTTATAAAAGTTTATGTTTTTCAAAACATACAAACATTTTAAACTATTGCCTACAATTCTGTAAACTGGAGAGTATGCTATTCCCATTGAGTGGATGGGGGAACTTGGCATGATAGAGAGAGACCTTGCTTAGGGTCTTCAGCTAGATAATCACAAACCCGGTTCTAGCAGTCACATGTTGAATTCTGCTCCCCAACACTCTTTAAAACACATGGATGTAGTCATTGCACTGAATCAGTCAATATATGTTGAGTTTATACAATGTGGTAGCAATTGAACCAAGTCACAGGCTGTCCAAGCTCTCTTCAAAGATCCTTTCTGTGTTATCATGCAGCTATATCGATGCTGCTCTTAGTGTTTTTCTTAGATCCCTTTAAAAAATGAATGCTCTAACCAGAAATTTTAGCATCTCATTTTTCCAGGCCCTATATCAGATTCATCTACTATGGCTTCTCATTGCAGAAAAATGTGTTATTGGGTTTTTTTTTTTGCCTCTACCCTCCCTTATTACAACTGATTTTGCCAGGTAGAGCAGCAACAACAATAAAAAATTCTTTTATTTTTTTCCTATCAAAAAACAGTTATTCAATTTACCAGAGTTAATAAACGTAGGAGTTTTTTTTTTTTTTTTTTGTCTCACGTGGCTGGGTCACAATGATTTCACACACACACGCACATGTACACACCCAAAAACCTGTTTCCAATATATTTTTCTTCATTTCTACAGTCTCAAGGAGTTTTTTTAAAAGTCACGTTCTATTGACATAATAATCAGTCTCTATTTTAAGAGTTCAATCTCTACTATCACCTACTTAAGAACAGATTAGCTACTATATAATCAATGGAAACTAAAATTTAAGATGTAGGAGTTTCAAATGTCTATTACTGCTAACCAAATGTGAGTTCCTACTGAGACCCACACTACATGTAGAAGAAAAGGTGTGGTTTATGCATAAAAAAGTTGTTTTTGTATCCAAAAATACAGCTCAAATCAGTCTGAAACTCTCATCTTAAAGGATGGTTCTGAATTTCTAGCAGCATAGTAGATATTTTCTGTTGAAGAGCTCGAAGCAACCACTGTCTCATCTGTGTTTTCTTCCCCTGTACTTAATCAGTCACTAAGTCTATCAATTGTTTTTCAGGTTTTTCTCACTTGAACCCTTCGTTTTCATCATTACCACCACTCTAGCCCTCACTGTTTCACACCTGGACTGCTAATTCATTTCCTTATTTTTAGTCTCTTTTTCCTCCAGTGGATTATATGTACTGCCACAAGAGCAAGATCAATGTCGCCGAGACACTACTTTCCCGTTGTCTACGCAATGCAGGTCCAATGCTTAAAACTGGAATTTAAGACCCTTGTAGTCCAATTCCAACCTGGCTTCCTCACTTTCAACTTTTACATAAGTCCTTCTCCAACTAAACTAGGATAGTCGAACCAACTCACTACACTATGTTCCATTGTAAACTCTTATGTAAAAGGAATACATCGGCTAGAATAATTTGAGTTGATTGATAGCAACTGAGCACTCAATTCAAAACTACTTAAATAGTAAGTGGCTTATTATCTCACCTAACAAGAATTCTGCAACCGGTTTTTTCAGCTTTGTTTTCAATAGCTCAATGACATCAATGACACGTTATTTCCAACCTTCTGCTTAACCATGCTTGCTATATTAACCCAAACCTTCACAGATTGGAACTATGTAAGCTCCCATCTCTCAATCACTCACTTGGTAAGAAGAATAAAGTCACTTTTAATAGTTTAGACAAGCTAAGATTCACCCACTGTAGTTGGGGAGGTACCAGGATCCTTTGAAAGACAAAGACACTACAGAGAAAAATCAGGGCTCAGTTAACAAGACCGTCTGTTAGAAAGGCTAAGATCAATTTGCCATTAAGAGTCTACCTCGTCCTTGAAACTCGTGTCAATTACATATTTATTGATTAATATTTATAAAAGTTAAATTGGCTTTAACTATTATAGCAGTAGACTACCTAAAAGAGATAATTGCTTTGTGACAGCCTGGAAGTGTGGGATGGGGAGAGTGGGAGGGAGGGAGACGCAAGAGGGAAGACATATGGGAACATATGTATATGTATAGCTGATTCACTTTGTTATAAAGCAGAAACTAACACACCATTGTAAAGCAATTATACCCCAATAAAGATGTTTAAAAAAAAAAAAAAAAAGAGATAATGTATTGGTTAGCTGCACAATAAGGAGTTTATCTGATTAAAACTTATATAACCCATTACCATTAATATAAAGAAATACACATACAAACACACATACACAGACACACACACACACACACCCCTAAATAAAAAAACCAACAAAGACTTGAAAAATTTAGCCATATTTACAAGACATATTCTGTCAGATGAGCTCTAGATGAGCTCAGTTTGAATGAGGAAGCTGGATTTATAGGAGCAAATGGCATGCAGGATCCCATTAGAAGTACTAGAAGAGCACATGAGAACTTAGCCTCCATTATAATTCTATTGGCAACATCAGATTCCTTCAAAAATAAATCTGAAGGCACTTTCTTTCAAGGTAACTTTCTTGTTAAGGCCGAATCTGCTACTTCTCTTACACATTTATTCTTTTATTTTCAGGACTGTGTTTTAAGAAACATTCAGAACTCCCCAGGAAATTCTTTAACTCAGCACAACCTGTCAGAATGGGATCTTGTCAACTTACCCAGCTGCAAATAGTGAGCCATTATTTTGCTATCACCTTCTTTATTATTCTCTGTGAGAATTATTGTATCATATGTGATATGAGCTCATGGGCACCACAAAGAAAAAAATATTACAAAAGATATGTAAAAAATATCTTATGTGGATATAGCTTTTTATAGTAATTAAAAAGAAAAGAAATAAAAAGACAGAAATATGTCTAATTGGGAAATGTATTGAAACCTCTGTAGAAAATGGTCACATTAGAGCTATAAACAACTGAGAGAATGCTTTTTCTTTAATTTTCTGTCCTTAGAGTCCCTGTTTTTTTTTTCTTTTCCTTTTTTTTTCACTCCTTTTATTTATTTTTCCAGGAAAATAATGCATGTACTCAAAGCCTTAGATAAAATTCTGGAAAACAAATTCCACTCCAAATAACAGCAATATTAAAGATGCCCCACTTTGGATTCTTTGCTACATGCTAGCTATTGACATGTGGAAACAAGATGTCTACCCTCCATATCTCTAGCCTACTGAAGTTGTACTAAAGTATCTGTAGAAGGATGAATTCTGACAATGAGGACCAAAAAATATGAACCCTACAGCCTCAGACTTCATATGCTTTTGTGTACCAGTGGAAGCAATTTACATTAATACTCCAAATATCTGTAGTATCCTCATTTATTTGACTTGCTGGTGGACTTCTCTTTTCTGAGTTTTTCCTCTACAATTTTTTCCAATTTTTTTGTCTGCTAACCTGCCTCCACACATCAAGCTGTTTTTTGGACACTGTTGTCACCAGTGAGAGAAGCTAGAACTGAGGGGTATTTCTCTGGGCCAGATACCTCAGTGGTGGTTCACAATCAATTGCTGAAGCCAACTGGATGTTATTTGTACCAGAACTTCTTCATCAGTACCACCTACCTCAGAGTGAGACTCAGTACTCTGACTTTTTGTATTACATTTCATCAAGGGCTGTCCTACAGCAAAGCAGCCTAGAGCACAAAGATTTGTACCCTTCTAATCCATAAAGTCAATTCCCAAGAGCCCTCAAATGTCAAAGAGATGCCTGGGTCATGATGTGCTCTGCTGTCCCCAACATGCTGTGTAAGAACTCACACTCCCCTCTAAGATACAGGCCTTGACCTTGGACACACTCTGTCAGACTCCTTTTATGGTGAGCCCTTTCTCAAGGCCCACACTTCTTTCAGTCCTGCTTTCTTTAAGATAGCCCAAATACGTCTCATATTTTATCGTTTTCGAAACATAATTATAAACAATGACATAGTATGACCTTAACTTCTCACAGACTTGGGTCAAATTCCGTTCAATCTCATTTGTGACCCTGGGTAAATCGTTTACTATCCCAAAGCCTCAGTTTCTGTTTATGATAATAAGGAGTACAACTTTTCTCACAGCGTTGTTGTAAAGATCAAACGCAGCACATTCTGCTTCTAACACCATCTCTAACATATTCTAAATACCAAATTTTACATTTCTTTTATCCTAGAAGCTTTCCAAATGCAAAAGAAAATCAGTGATGTATGAGCATGTAAGAAGAAAACAGGGCTGTTTCTGACCCTTTTTATCAAGTTTCTGGGCTTTGTACCTGCCCAGACAATGTGCCTGAGATGTGCTGTCATAATAATAAATAGCACAAATTACAAATTGGTTTTGATACTTAATTGAGTTTTTAATTCTACTGGCAGATTGGGAAACAGTCACTACAATATTGGATCTATTTGAAAGTAGAAATAATTTAATAAACCTTAAGCGAGTCTAAAACATATATTAAAACTTGTCTTTTGACTGTTGTAGTCTTTAAAAATGTCTATTGAAAGAGCAGATGACTCACAGAAATTAAGAAAATATTAACAATAATTAAATGTGTGAACCCACCAAAAACAGGTTCCATTCCTTTACAACACATGTACATGCAAACACACACACACTTGCATTAAACTCCATCACTTACACATAATCTATTCTTCAAATTAGGTTTATAAGAAAACATAGCAACATCTTTTAATAGTTGATTTTAAGTTTGGTAACATTATTATTGTAATTGATTATGATTGAGAAACCTGCTGGAACTTGGAATAAACTGACTCTGTTGCACCTACACTTTCTTGTTTGAACACCATAATATGTGGCACATCTGACTTATTTACACCCATTTAATAGGGTTATTTTTGTGTATTTTTTTTTACTTTTCATAGATTCTTAATTAAATAAGACCAAAAATACCTGATAACTCTAGAAATTGACAACAGAGAGAATAACCACCAGTAAAAACAGATAGGCCACGTAGTCCATCACACTGACTGAAAAACTCTTGCGAATATGGAATCATTATGTTTTAGAAACATGTAAAGTTTCAGGCAAGCTAGGGAGATCCCAGTGGAAACAGGGTTTATCTGTCAGCTGCCTTCATCAGAAAAGGGGCAGATCTTCTAAAATGTATGGATTTGGCAGCCATATTATTATTGGTCCCCCAAATGAGAAAGTCAATCATCTTTTAACTTGAGCAAAGTCTGATCCTGCTGTCTAGAGATCTTTTTCAAAAATAACATTTTCCAATTTTTAATGTAAAAAGTATTATAAATCTTATCCCATACTTTCCACTAGTTACTTACTGGTTGATATTTGAATTTCACTTCCCTGACCCTTCAATACAGTCAAAATAAATAATAGCTTATCCTCAATAGTGAACAATATTATTTCTGCAAAATTTAATCAACTGCTACAAAACACACACTGGTTTCCATCTGTGTTTGACTCTTACTGTGTAAAACTTATTCCACTTCGGAAACAGAAGTTTAAGAGATGCTCTTAAATGTGAACTTTCCATTTCCTATCCAGGTGTTTTTTAACAGTGTTCCAATGTAATATTAGCATTTTTCTATCTCAACAACCTAAAAGTAAGCTCTCATAATATTTGCCCAGTTAATAATGCTCTACAGAAATATATACTATTTTCCTCCAATACAATCATGGAAACATATTTATGCAGCATTGCATTTTAAAATGCTCTCGATTGATTCCTCCACAGAGCTTGCTTGTCACAGCGCTTTGTTAACCTACCCAGTACAGTACAGTGTATCAGACAACTTTGCCTTGCGTTGTCAATTAGGAAAAAAATAATAATAGTAACAAAAATAGTCTGCCTTCCAAATTCTCAGCTGCCCCAATGCTGAAAACCAATGATGTGTAGAAAAGAAAAACCCTCATAACTCCTTGCCTGATAAATGAGTAGGGAGAGTTTGACAGATCAGAACGAGAGGAAGCAGCCTAAAACATTTGGCACCATGTGCGTCTGGCATACAGAGACTGCCTGTCAAATGCCTATGACTCCATACAGCAGCTAGGGACCCTATGGAGCAGCAGATGGGCCATTAAGGTAGTATTAATGTAGATGCCATCAGTTTTCAGTTCTGACTGGGACATACTCTTTAGAACTATGAGCAGCTGCTGCCATTTATTGTGACAGCTTCCTGCTAACTTTTGCCAACTGGCACAATCTGACTCTTTGTACCTGAGCTATTAAATGTGTGACTTCCACCATTTTATTCCTCCAGAGAACGCTTTTAATAATCCTCTAAAGAAGAAATGAAGCATTTATCACTAAAGTGAATATATATACCATGCCGTTCTATTGTATAAGACTCATTAATGTAAGGTCTATGAAGTATACAGTGTACTTCATAGACCTTATATGAACACACTTTTAGTAAAACCAAACATAGATCTTTTCATATGTATGGAAACGTTCAAGTGACAATGATCACTCATACTAAACCTAAATCTTCAATGTAATATTTTTTAATGCAATATTGATGTACTTAGCTATGAAGTAACTGGAACCTTTTATCTTTTGAAATATTTTTTCTCTGATGAGCAGATTTTTTAAAAAACTGTCACATGAAATATAGTAGTAAATTAACAAACCAAAAGGAAGTTATTTCGTGGCTCTCTAAGTATAGGTAAATATCTTCATCTCAAAAGGTTCAGATACACCTGGTGGTTTATTTAATATGTGTAAAGAAATTTTAGGTGTATGAATGGATTTAAAAGCTCGTGTCCCTACTATAGATCATGCACAATGCATTATAAAGGATGGTAATTGTGTATTTATCACCTGCAGAATAATTCCAACAGAATGTGCGACCAAACTATTGGCGAAGCAGCACTCTGCTGCCTTGCTTTCACCCAGCTAGACTTCTAGGGATACACTGCATCATTTTTTATTATGTCGAACAAGAAAGCTCACAGTACAGCACAGCATACGGTTTGTCAGACAATAAAAACTGCACCAAGCCATTATAAAAATGGTTGGCAGACATATTCATTATGCCGAGCTAACGTCTTTTCTGCTTCAGATATCTCTACAACCTGACCAGTAATCTATGTATGAGATTTCTAAACAACTCTCACCCACTCAATACAATATTTCACAGGAAGGTCTGTCTGTGTATTTATACATGTGCTCACACACATGTGCATACACACATGCTCACACACGTAGACAAATGTTAAAGCTCAAGGCAGCTAAACTTCCTAAATTCATTTAGATATGTGTAATAAAGAAAGTGCCCCTATCAGAAAGCATAACAGAGGAAAGTTTCAAAGATGTTGACATTAATACAGCTTTTGAAATGCCTAAGATGTATGAAAGACATAATACAAAAATGACATTTAAAATGCTCCATGTTAACATGTAAAGGAAATATGTGAAATAATGATTGTTTATATATAGCAAAGGATAGTTAGAGGGATGGCATCTAGATGTTAAGGCACTCTCAGTGACCCCCACATTTTCTTTCTTGAACAAATCTATGATATTTGACAGAATATCAGAAGCTTCCTTTACTACCTGTGTGTGAGTGAGAGAGTGTGTGAGTGTGTGTATGTGTGTTTGTGTGTGTTTTCACATGCCTTTACTTGCCTTTGCGTATTATTTCTAACGGAGTTGAAAGGTATTTACTTCTGGGAAACTCCAAAGAGTGGAACATTATATTATAGAAATGGACCTGAAGAATAATATTACTGAAAGTGAGCGTGATTTACAAGAGCTCAAAGAAAACTAAACGTGTTATGTTAAAACCTAGAACTTGACTATAAAACAAACATATTAAAGTTCTACTTAAAAGTTACATGATTTATTATTGTTGTTTTAACATTTCAGTTACCACACTGTATTTTTTCCCTTTACCTAAGCGTACTGAAATCACAAGACAACATGAACTTGTTTTGAATGTTTTAACAAGTAGTGGCATAAACGATGAAGTTATTTTGCAGTAGCTAACTTGTATCAGCCTTTCATAGGTTAACAAAAAGGAACCTTGCTTAATGCTGTAAAAAACTGGCAAAATCTGAAATGATTTTTGAAACTTCTCCATTTTTTACTTTGACTTGGTATCAAGTTAATGATGCCACTATATGATAAACATTTTGAAAATAATCAAATAATGTATTGGGAAAAAATTAACATCAAAACATGAGCACTGCTCACATTTAGCACCTGTAGCAGTGTTCCCTCAGAGGGGTATTTAACTAAGCTTCTGCAGAGAGGGGTACTCTGTTTCTTCATGTGGAAACCAAAACCAAGAAATGAAACTACCATAGTGTCTCTGTTGTATGAAAAGAATAGATCCATGACCAGAGAATCTGGAGAGCAATTCTTTTAAGAGGAATTGAGAGTTTTAGAATGCTGTGCTGATATAATAAATTTGGAAATGATCCCAGAGAATTACATCACCCGTGTATTTCCAAGGAAAACTAAATTCAGAAAGAGCTACATGAAGTTTATATTATTGGCCTTATTTGAATACTACTGCTTTGGAGTGGTGATTTCATATTTTTAAAGGTGTATCTTATACATGTTATTTTCAAGGAAAAATCTAATAGAATATTTTAACAAAAAGCAAAGGATAGAAAGGCTATCTATTCCAATAAATTATTACATAATTATTTGTAATATATAATTCTAAATAATAAAATGATCTCTGGATAAGAAATTCTATTTGTTTTTGTGATCAGAGTCAGAAAATACTGATATTTTCAAGACTCATGATTTAAATGTTTATTGAAGAACTAAGAATAAGCAACATTACCTTTCAGATTCTATCTGCAAGGATAGTTTTGTAAATCACTGCAGTATCATATGTGGTAATGCTGTAACATCAATGAATATATGTAATGTCAAGTATTTTCATCAATGATATGTTTCACACACAATGGTGAAAATGTTTTACTAAAAGTCTATCCAAAGAATCTAAAATCTTTGAAACTCCGAGGAATCTTTCCAGAGAGGAATTACTTGTATTCAATATTTCTAATCTGGTTCAAACTGCTATTGTCACTATTATCTGAATAGAAATAGTTTACTGAAATATGAAAAGCGTGTAAAAAGGTAAAGGCCTTAAAGAGAGAATATACATTAAGAGTTATTTTTATTAGAAATAAATGAACCTCTACTGTGACTTTTTTTAAGTTAGCAGATTTGGTCTTAATTAATAAAATGAATTTAGCGCCTTATGTTTTGGTTTTATAACCTATAGGAACAGGAAAACTTCATTGCCCGTTTTAGATGTTTGTAATAAATTAAGATCATACGGTACTTGAATATAAAATGTGACAGACATTATTAATAATATTAATAATAAGTACCAAAATCATGGAATACATCCACAATCCCACCCAATCCACAAATAGGTAACTGTTGATTTAATAAAACAGGCCAAAAGACAGTTTTTAAAAATACCTGTTTCTCTTTATCAATCCACATATTTTATGAATTTCAAAAGCATATCAATATCCTCTGTGGTTCAGCTAAAGTAAACAGAAATAATTGGAACAGGGACAGCTAAATTATTAGAGATTTACTTGGCTAGAATGGTACACTTTAAAGTACAAAAAGTTCCATTGGTAGTGATTTCTCAGAAAATTAATGGGGTTACAATGCTTGTTTCTTCTTTTGACTTTTAACCTTCATGGGAATAGTTTATCTAGAAAGGTGTTATTAAAAACATACAGAAACTTTAAGTTAAAGCAAAATTACATCCATTTGCATGTTCTTGCTTAGCTCTTCACTCTTATCAGATAAGCTCAAAAGTAAAAAATGCCTCAGTACACATAAAGGAATTTCAGTTATAATACTGATTTCCCTTGAATTTGAAAACTAAACTCTTGGGCTTTGAGTGATTTTTCTTCTTCACACAAACAACCACATACAGATGTGTACCATATGCAGATAAAGGGGAATAAAATTGAGATCCACTCCAATCATCTTTCACCAAACTATCTCTTCCCATTCTTTCATACTTCTACTTATAGCTTACTTCCTCTTGAAACCCTTACAAACCATCTTAACTAGTCTTAATTCAATTTATAACTTGGTTATATAAAGAAAACAATGTTTACTTAGCCTAGAATCACTCTAGTCTTCCTCCTAACCCCCAAATTGGGGTTATCCGGAAGAAATAAATAAGCGAACAAGAAATAAAAAGGCTAATTTGTAAAGCCTAAACTAAGTAATGATATAAATTGTCTATTTAAGGAGTGATTATTGTCTTGAATAACAATTCTCAGTTTCTCTCCACTCCATGTTTTCCTTTGTAAGATGAAGTCCAGGCGTACCAAAGTGTCCGAGACACAGAAGTAGGGAAAGGTCAAGCCCTCAAAATGTCCACCGTCTCCTCCAGGCTCTAAGGTTATGGAGGTGCTGGCCATGGAGGGGGAGCATCCTGATGGCACAACATAATCTGACCTCTTAGTCTCTTCGAGAAGAGGCAGCATCCCTGTATGATTTAGGCCTCATCTAGGCTTGTGCTGGTGCTACAAGAATTCTTTCATTTAGTTTTAAACATTTGAATCTGTAGCCATCCACAGCAAGGTCCTTCTGGTGAGCCGTATATTGGCCATTTCCTCTGTTATAATGTTGCATAAAAACTCGTCCCACATGTTTTAGTGACCTGCAAATACAAATTTATTTTTCTTGCACCAAGGTTTGTGGTTTTGCTTAAGGGACCCTGCTTTAGGCTCTAGATCCTGTTCAGGTCATTTTCATGTGTTTTTTATTTGGAGGGCAGTGACTACTCAGATTAGGATCTTTTCATGATGAGTGGCAGAAGTGCAAGAGGAGTCAGTAAAACCATGATGCTTCCTAAATCCATGGCACAGACTAGCACATTGTCACTTCTGCCCAGAGTCCACCGGCCAGAGAAAATAATATGACCAAGCCAAAATCAATGGAGAGGAGCTGTATAATCCACAACTCTTGTCAGAAGCACAAAAAATTTAAATATTAGAGGGCATGAGTATATATTTCTATGACAGAAGCTAGTGACACATATTAGGAACAATAATTCAATTCACCACATCTCCTCTGGAAAACTCTCTAGACTGCTTACCATCTGCTCCTTGGTCCTGTCTACGTCTTACTAGCTAAGCTCTGGTTTCTTGTTACCTGACCACACAGAACTGCTGTGCTGTGTCTGAGCTTCTGCTCTCCCTCTCCACAGACCTTATTTAGCCCTCCTTCCCCTCTCTAAATCTAAGACAAGAGACAATCTGGCTGATTCTTTTTTCTCTGTTGCTGTTCTTCACAGCTTCTAATAATCCCACTCTAGACTAAAAACAAAATTTCTACTATATCATATCCTCTATCTTTGGTACTTCAACTTCCTGGGAAACACTAAATGGTAAACAAGGATATTTTCTTATGTATTAGAAGAATTCCATGATGCAAATCCTCCAGGATCAAATGCTAAACAAAACAAAACAAAAAAAGAGGGTATTTGGAAAATTTTCCATCAAGGTGATTGCTTTGTTTGCAAAGTTGGGTACCAAATTTGTAATTCTATTTTTGAATATCAGAAGCTGAATACCAACTAAGTCTTTCCCATTACATTTCCTTATAACACACACTTATTTCCCTTTAGACTTTAATGGCTAGGGAGAAGGTTATGTTTTCTAGAAAGCAAGAGATAAAAGAACATTAAGATTTTTTGTATTGCCATTATATATACAAGGTCATATTTTCCTTTTCTTTTTCAAGTGTCAACTCCTTGACAGTAGAATATGTTGTATATAGATTTTTCCCTTGTTATTAGGTTTTTCCCCTAATAACAATTAGGGGAAAAATAAACATATGACATAAGCAAGAATTGTTGCCTTGGGACTTGATTCCTGGTAAAGAAATACTGATTGAAACAGCACTTGCACCCTCATTTAGGAATAGGATGTGCACAGGAAGAAGGAAAAGGAGGGTGGAAAAATGATTCTAGGAGTTCAGCTAAGGCAATGTGTAGGGAAAAACAGAATCAGTGTGCTTAGAGGAGACGTGTTTTTAAAAGTCAATAAGTAAAAATAAAATGAAGCTTATGTTAATCCATATTTGTGACAGTAAATTCACACATATTAAAAAGAGATAGTAGAGTAAAATACACTGTATGATACTATAATGACAGATACATGTCATTATACATTTGTCTAAACCCATACTCCGTACAACCGAGAGAGAACCCTAATGTAAACTATGGACTTTGGATATGTCAGTGTAGGTTCATCCATTGTAATAAATGTATCACTCCGTTCTAAAAGAAATAGTCTTGAAAAGAGAGAGAGGGAGAGAAAGAGAGATCATGTCCTTAAAACAAAGGTCAAAAAAAAAATCAGCCTACCCATCAGTCTAAGGATCTATAAATGATAGGTTGTGCTTTTGTATTCTTCAACATTCAAATTTTGGGGCTTATTTTGAAGGGAGATTATTATGTAGAGATCTTTAGAGAGCACAAACAATTTCTCTGGTTATAAAAAGCATAATTCTGGGAAGCAGTACCAAGAGAGAACAGCCTGATCTGGTTTATAATAATATGTATGAGTAACGTACAAAGCAATTTTGTTCGGGAAAGAATATTTTTAAAATACACCTGCTGGAATAACTGAAATATCTCATTATGTTACCTTTTAATCAGTAGGACTTAATTTTATTCAGAATATTGGTACTTTAACTCAGTCTACTTCCATTTACATTTCCATTGAAGGTCAGGGTACAATGTGTATACTATGTATAATATCTGATGCTGGTGACAATTTGCTAATAATTAGGCTCAAAAATGCCTGTTGATAATTATCTTTTGACATGATTAATACAGGAGGAAGTATTGTGAATTAGGTATAAATATACTGATTGCACAACAGAGAATTGTGTTTTCTTAATGATTTGCCATCCAATGCTCTTTTTTTAGAGGCGAGGAAATAGCACTATTTCCAGCAGACCACAGGCCATCTCATTGTGCCTGTGATATATTGGCTGTCTAAAGTTCTTCCCTCAAATAAGTAACATATTTTCTTTTTAAAATGGATTGTTTTGAAATATTCAAAAATACATGTGGCACTAAAATATGAATACAATTTAAATCAGTTTATATTTTAAATAAATCCAAGTATTTTTGAAAAGTTATTTTTAATACTTCAAATTTTTTGGCACTTAGTTCATACTGACGACATTAAGTTTCAGATAAAAACTGTTCTGTTAAAAAAGAGACCAGGTGCTTCCCTGGTGGCGCAGTGGTTGAGAGTCCGCCTGCCGATGCAGGGGACACGGGTTCGTGCCCCGGTCCGGGAGGATCCCACATGCCGCGGAGCAGCTGGGCCCATGAGCCATGGCCCCTGAGCCTGTGCGTCCGGTACCAAAAAAAAAAAAAAAAAAAAAAAAAGAGACCAAAACTTAAGGACAAGGCAGCAATCAATCTTAAAACTACCTATTTTTTTGCTTGTTTCCAAATAATAAAATTTTTATCATAATCTGTAATATCTATTTTAGTGATGTATACTCCAGAAAAATTCTCCAGAATTTTAGCAGGTAATAAATGTATGCATGTCTCTAGATAGCCATGTCTTTAATGATAGAACTTGTTCTCCATGAGGAAGAGTTTCCTAAATTTTAGGATTTTTTTTCTCTCCCCCAACTAGTGTACTCTTAATATGTATTGGAAATTTATTATAGACTCTTACAGGTTTTTTAGGATCATATCACGGCCCTGCCAATTTATTAATAACAAAAGGCAAAATGCATGCTTTATTGAGCATTTGCTATATGCTAGACATGCTAACAAATGCTTAACATAGCTTATCTACTTTAATCCTTTCCTTATGGGATAGGTAAGCAAAAAAGTAGACAGATTCATTATGTCACTGTAGGTCCAGTAAATAGTTGCACTATTTTGAACTTTATTCTTTCAAAATGTCTTTGTGATGTTGAAAAGTCAGTGTGAGAGCGGTGAAGGGGTGGGAATGTGGGAGCAGGTGTGGAGGGAGGAGAGAGAAGGCACTAAGAAATAATAATGCTAGTGTTAGAAAACATCTAAAATCAGTGTGGACTTGGTGGCCTTGGAAGACTTCTGCCTTCTCTGCTAACGTTCAAGACATGATATCGCCAACAGATATGGAGCTCAACATCATTATCTAGATTTCCTTCCAGAAAGGCATTAGGTACTTTTATGCAAAACATTGCTTTCTCCATTTCGTAATGTGTGTTAGTGTGTGTGTAATAAGGAAGTAAAAAACTTTACAATGCTTTCACTCTCCTCATCAGAAATTCAATGAGATACAATTCTATTATTGATGGAAAAACAGGATCTCTATCCTGCTTTAAATCATAGTCCAAATAAGGAATTTGGCCTTATATATGCACATCAAAACCTCAACAATTCTCATGACCTTTCAGGCAGTAATTAAATTTCTCAAAATCTAAAATTTCAAAAAAAGATACCAAAATCAGACAGTTTTATATACAAAAATATTTAGTGTAAAGTGAAACACTGGCAAAAGGCTAAATGCTCACAACTGCAACATTATATATATATATATTTATGTGTGCCATATATGTGATGTCATGTATGTGAAAATTATATATAAATTTTTTAGTCTTAAATCCATATAGTATCATATAATATTAGATAGAAAGCACAGGATTCAATACTGTATAAAAATTCAGACGGTCTTCATCATATAAAACAAAAAAAGTAAGGTAAGAGACCTACACCAACATCTTTGAGTGTTTATATCTGAATAATGGGAATGTTTACTTTTCCTGTGTTCTTGTTTTTATTTACTTACTCCTTGCCATTTCTACAATGAGGATTTACTACGTTTATTTTTGAAAAACTAATGCATTTAAAATTACAAGCAACTTATCTTGCTGTCCCAGGTATACTTAATGAAACTAGATTTTTGAATTAAAAAAAGATTTTTTATTTTGAAGTTGATTAGATCTTTTAAAATTATTTCACAAATTATTTGCTGATGTCAATGATATTTTTGTATTTTAGATTCTACTTTAACAAATTTCAAAATCATTTAACAAAAATACATTTTAATAATCGAATTTATTCAAGACATAGGAAAATAACTTTTACTTAGGACAATATTAAAGAAGATATATTTAAATGGCTATCATAAATCAGAGAACTGGCTTCAAAAGTGTACATAAAAGTGCATAAGTAATATCTATACTGAGACTTAGCATTACTAAGTGCTCTACTATATCATTATAGAAAATTTCATTAGAAGAATACATGTTGGTCTGGTTTTGGATCCTGGATACTTCTTTAAACTTTGAGTCCAGAGAAGGGGGTCTATCAAGAAAGGAGTAGATTTTGAACTTGAATGTTGGAGCTATGCTGCCTTACCTTTTTACAGTGTGTTACGTTTTCAAAGCTCTTTTACATTCAATTTATATTATTCTTACAATACCACTGTGAGGTATACAGGCCAAATACTTAATGAAGTTTGAAGAGTTTTGTGACTTTCTCATAGCGCATAGGTCTCAAATCTATGAACAGAGGCCAGATCTTATAGTCCTGTATTTTTTAAAGCAACATCCTTTTTCTTTCTAAAGACAGTTCTTTAAACCCAGGTAAGGGAAAGGTTGTAGGCAATAGGATCTCACTGCATGAGTCAAGTTATGTCAGATGAGTGATCTTCTTTGTCTAAATATAGAATGAAAAATTAAAACTAGAAATTATATGCACATAAGCTTGTCTGTTTCCCTCTAGTTCCTATTTCAGTTCGCATGGTTCTCATCTGCTATTACAGCGCAAGGTGCCTAGAGTGTGTTTCCAGTTGTTCCTAGAGTTTGGAAACTAATAATAGTTTCCTAGTCATTATGCAGCCACAGAAAAACATTAACTAATATTTTGCCTCAGAACTCTCAATCAACATTTTACTCAGGCACTTCTGACATGCAAATTCATTAAAACAGTCTAAAAGGAGTGGGCACTTAAACAGCATGTTATGAAATCTATTCCTGGCCTTATGGAAAATGCATGTTGTATTCATACAGAAGTAAGGATACTAAGGTTACTGTAGTCAAAGTAGCCAGCCTTCTTCCTGATGCAAGTAATAGGTTTGAATTTTGTTTTGTTTATGACCATTAAAACATTTCAACGAAATATCCATCACATATGTTGTTGAGTAAAATAAACTGAGCCACAGACAATGCAGACACAAAAACAATGGTGCTTCTGAAGTTTGTGAACAAGTAGGAGATGTAAGTCTTTGCAAGTGCAGAACTTTATATATCAGTTTAATAAATTTCCAAATACCTTATGACTCCAGTGATTAGGCAATAGAGCTAATTACTCTAAGTATTTTTTTTCTTCAAGGCTTACTTCCTACTTTGACTCATTCAACTGAAACAATTAGATTCACCAAGAGAAATGGGTAATGTCTTTTCAAACCATATTTCCCATAACACTTAGTTTCCTGCAGCAAATCATTAAATAGTCAACAGATGCATTTAGTTTTCACTCTATACAATTTCAAGCAATTGTTTTGAAACAAGGGCAAAGGTAGTTTTTTTTTTCCTTTTCTACCAAATATCTTCTCCTGCCCCACTTAGACAGACAGGTTATTAAAGAAATCACTTGGCTCCTGTGCAACTTGCATACTACTTTCTGTTTCAACATTCTGAGAGGCGATATCAAATGCCATGAAAGGTCTCGGGGCAAGAAAGTTGAAGAGGTTTAAAGTTCACTCTGTGAACACGAAATTACTAACTGTTGATACGTGCAGTAAAGGAACCATCCCTGTTAGTAAAGATTAGCATCCCACAATTATAACACCTAGGAAAATATATGCTCCAGAATTGACAAATTATCCGGAACCCCCCCTCAACTTCCTTTTGTTTCATCCCTAAAATATAAAGCAAGCATACTTTAGTGACATGATTTTTTTTCTGGCACCTTTCCACAGCCAATTCCATTCATGCAGAAAAAGGATGAAATTCCATCATTCGAGCATGACATCTCAAAATTCAAACTTAATGAGAGCTTTGGCAGCTTCTGTCGAAGGCAGACAGTGATTAACAAAACACTTCAGAGTACAAGGCACAGCAGTGCTCAAAGAAAACAGTGATGATCTCCACTTAATTGTAGAAAAGCCCAAAGCATCTGCCAGCCGAGGAGAGCTAGAGCCATAAGGAGCTATTGCTCAGATAGGCTGTCATCTCCAGAGATCAACAACCATATGCTCAGCTCAAGCACAAACTCCAAAGAAGTTAATTTTCTGACAAAATACAGGGATAAATATGACATTCAAACAAGTGTGCTCACCCATCCTGAACACACGTTCATCTGCACGCATTAGATTTATGCATCATTTAAACACAAGCAAATATAATTTGTTTGGAACACAAACATTGCTGCATGGGTACAGGTATAATTAATCTTTGTCTTCTCCACAGGTTCTTGTGTTCTACTGGTTAACCACGCTTTCAACAAACTTTTGATGAATGCAGAAGTCACTTGTTGCTTCATACCTAAACACACACCACACTTGAAATCAATGCAAATTTTTTAACACAAGATGAAAAATTAGCTTTATTATTGCTACGATTTGAAGCGTGATATACACACACACAGAGAGATCTATCTTCCTGTCTATCATTCATCTATCTATCTGTGTATCTATCTATCTGTCTATCTAATCTATCTATCATTCTACCTATCTATGAAAGCAAAGCTGAGATCTTGACAAAACATTTCTGAGATATACTGCTTTACTTCTCTCTCTCTCTCTGAAATCAAAACTCTCTCTCTCTCTCTCTCTCTCTGAAATCAAAACAGATCTTGGCAAAACATTTCTGGGATACCGCTTTGCAAATAGAAGCAAGGTTTTCCCCCTAAGAGGTGGACATTTCCGGGATAAAATCACCAGAGAAATTGTTTGTTAGTACCTGTGGTCATAATGTATTCTAGTCGAAAATAACACAAGGTAAAAACAAGAAAATAAGTGAGAAATGGGTGTTATACATAAGGGCTACAAAAAGTTAAAAAATAAGAGGTTGCCTTCTAAGAAGGAAAAACCCCCATGTTCTCCCAACATTGAGAGGTGGAGATTCCTCTTGAGGTAATACTTCCCCCCAAAATGCAAAGTGTAGCATCAGGTAGACTAGATTCAGCAGGTTATCAACTGTGAACGTCTTGAAAACAGGTGTTTGATTTAGCATTTGCACACTAACCAAATGGTAGTTAATTTTTCAGAGGTGAATAATCATATTCCTTATAAAAACTAAAGTATCTGATGGCAAAAAAGGGCTTCAGTAGCAAACCTAACTCCTATTTTAAAAAACACTCCGAATGCCCTTCACAAAGAAGGAATTCAATTTCTCCTTTGTTTGTATCATCAGCATCTTCCAAGGTTGCACACTGAAACTTAAGTGTTAGCTTATTTTCTAATCGTAGCCACTCTCCCCACATTGAAGTTACAGTGGAAAATGTCACATTGTCATGTCCATGTATAAGCTTTGTTAGAGTCTGAGTTATCTTGTAATTTTGATGTTATTTTTGATGTTATTGTGCCATCATTTTAAAATATTTTAAATATTTTATAATATTTAATATTTTAATATATTTTAAATATTTTTAAATATTTAAATATTATAAAATATTTTCTCTGATTATAGAAGTAATTTATTCTTAAAATAATTTATAAAATGCACGTAGATGCAAAGAGGCAGTCTGAATCATCTTTAAAGCCACAATCAGCAAAAACAAACCAAACCAAACAAAAACTGGTTAATTTTGATAAATTTTCCTAACATATATACATGTATATAAAAAATGCCAAGCCATTAAACTCATATTAAAATATGTTTATATGTTTATTTTTTCTCCCTATACTATACTCTGAACTTTAAGCACTACTCATATAATTATATAGATTTGAAAACATTTTTAAATGGCTAATTAACGTCCCATTGCATCGATGGACTTATTTTACCATGACTTATTTAACCACATCCCTCTTTGGAGTTTTTCTAATTATTTGTGATTATAAAAAGGCACTATAATGAAATTCATTATAAAAGTATTCTTAAATTATTTCAACTGGAGTTTCAAGATCAGTTGATATGATTATTTTTAAAATTTTGATATGTGCTATTAAATTTTCCTCAAGAATATTAATGACAAATCAAATGTAACCAGATATACATGAAGATTAGCACTGAATGGCATCTTCATTGATAGATATTCCTTTTAACTAAACCATGTTCTAGATTATTATATCAAAAAGAAAAGGGTTTCCTTGGAACAAAATTGAATATGATAAAATTGATTTAAATGCTTCTAAATTAAGGTGATTTGGATAGAAGGAATATTTACAAATTAAATTTTAAGTGGAAAACTATAAGAATATTCGTAATTTCAATTAGAATTGAAATGTTATGGATTTGTGGTAAAAAATATACTTTTTACTTTATGAATGAGATAATAGAGGAAATAAAAGTCTATAAATAAACAAAAATTAAAAAGGCAACAAAAAATAATTCAAAGACAAAAGAAATACTTCTGACCCATAAGTACAGTTTATCCTTAGATCAAAAATATATATGGCTGGGCCCGTGAGCTATGGCCGCTGAGCCTGCGCTTCTGGAGCCTGTGCTCCGCAACGGGAGAGGCCACAACAGTGAGAGGCCCGTGTACCGCAAAAAAAAAAAAAAATGTGTATATATATA
>NW_020185325.1:8603975-8622089 GCF_003031525.2 Neophocaena asiaeorientalis asiaeorientalis | reverse complement strand
ATATATACTGATTTAAGAGTTTTACACACTTTTCAAGTCTGTCTTCAAGCATGCACATACCTCTCTTGAATAACTCTGTTTGAACATTCTGAATCCTTAACCTACTGCAGTAACTTTTCCATCAAACTTCATAAAATAAAATGTTCTACACCTCACTGCTTCTATTCCCTCACCATCCTCATCCTGATTAGCTGATTTGACTTCCATCCCCCCTATTCCACTGAAAACACTTTTCTAAGCACATCATTAATTTGTCTTGCTGGGTGTCTTTGGTTTATTTCTCTCCTTCTTTCTCTTATCTTTGTATTTCCTTCTTCTTGAAACTATTTTCTAATATGTTGAACATATTCTACCCCCTTCCTTTGCCCCTATTTTTCCTTCCTCTGAGAATGACCTCTCCCTCTTTTCTATCCCCAAACTGCTTTTTTTTTTTAGAAATAGCAAAATCAACACTTGCTCCAAAAAGCCTTCTGTCATGGTTGGGACTCTAAAGAATTTATGGCACACATTTGGCATTGATAACATATCACCTACTAGTACTCTTTTATGAACATGTTTTAACTCTCACAATAAATTTCAAACTGCTTGAAGGGAGAAGGCCTGAGGATCTTATATTTATGCATTTATTTGCCTATTATTTCATCCTTGTCAAAGAAGCCATACTATCAGCAGAGTCCAACTGTCTTATAAGGACCAGATGACTCTAGTATCTCTAAAAGTCTGTAGTTAAAACTGTCTCCTCTGCAGTCATTCCTACTCCTTTCTGTGTCATATGATGTTTATTCTATCATTCTGACATTACCATGAGCATTCTCCCATGAAATACTGAATTTTAAAATACCTAACATAATGTCTAGAATATAACAAATACTCAATACTTTGATACTGCACCCTCTCTCTTGCTTCAATTATCAGTCCTTATCACTTCATTTTCTGTAGAAAACTGCCATTTCTTGGCCTCTAAATATCTGACTTATCTTCCTGTTTGTGGGAATCTCTCTCCCACATTGTGTTGTACAGTCAGTTCTGATCTAACATGGCAAATGTGTTCCTAAAAATTGCCATACTATGCAAAATTATACAACAAAATCACTTGACTTTTGGGGAAAATGGGGTAGGAGCACAACTTCATCAGTGACACACTTAAAAATTTTTAAACCTAACAAATATAATAGCACAGTTTTACACGTCAAGTGATTAAGAAATTCATAAATAGTTCAATAAATATGGTACTTTACCTTGACAAACACCTGAAGTTTGCTCATGAGTGAGGGTAGGGATACAGCATGTGAGTTAGTGGGAAGTGGGGGGAGGACGATTACCTGAAGCAGGATAGAACACTGTAACACCAGATGTGGATGGCTGTGACTCATAATGAACTCAGGTATCTGGTAGATGTAGAAGTTTGTTTGTGTGTAGGTGGGCGTGTTTTGTGTATTCCTAAATGGCTCAGGTCAGTTGAGTAGTTTTCTGCACTCACCTAGTCTTTCTCACAATCATAATTAAAGAAACATGAAATGTTCATTATGCTCAAACTGTCCCCCAACATATCAATTGAAATTTGTGTTTTCAAAGTAAGTGTTATATCAGAAATGCATGCACATACCACATTGATACGGGCTTTTCTATCCCAGTTTCTGAATGCCCCAAATATTGCCAGCTTTGTGTAAAACTCAGAACAAGAACAGGCTCTTCAAATATTCCAGGTTCAATACAAACGTTTCTGTCATTCGGTCCTTTGAACCAGTGGGTCTATTAGTGCCCCCATAGCTGTGGTGGGTTGGGCTGCCATCTGGAGCTTATTATATACAAAAGATAATCACAATATCTTTTAGGGTTTATAGCAAAATTATGTCTTCGTCTGCAAATAGCTGTTTTCTTTTTGAGAAAAAACTCGTGACTTTTCCTACCTTTCACTGTTAAACAACAGATAACCATATGCCCGGACCTGATTAGTGTTAAAGCCATAAACTCACAGATGTAGCCAACATCTATTGATTGTCAAGTGAAAGTTTTACTTATTGTAAAGGCCAGAAGTGCCTGAATGTGTAAGTTTCAGGAAAACTTGACTTACACTCCCAACATGACAATTCTTGCCATGCTTCTATCAATTTCTTAATCCACACTTATGGAATCATAACTATGATTAGTTACCTGAGGAGGAAAAATCCGAATTTGGTTTATAACTGGCTTTGTACCATATGCTAGCCCAAACTAGAGTGTACCCTAAGGGCAAGCCAGGAAGAATAGAAAAGAAAATCTTTAGGGTAGAACTTTGTATGACACATCTCATTGTCCTCTTTACCTGGAAGGATAAATAGTCTGATTTTATACGATACAAGGATATACAATACACGGATAGTCGCTAAGCTCTGGTCAGACGGTCAGAGATTCAAAATATTTGAAGATTAATAACAAACTGGCTTAAGAGAAGGTATCTGGGTAGATCTGTTGAAATAGTTTCAGAGTGGAAAGATGTTTTTATCCTTGAATGCTCACCTCCATTGTCACAGAGGTTCTCAATAATCAGGCAAACAAGATACTACTTTTTGTGAATGCCATTTAGCCTCTTTTTCCCAGTATCCTGCTTAAGCCAGTACTTTCAAAATGGGCTGACAAACAAAGTGCTAGTATGGCAAAGGCAGGGGCTAGATATGAGCCCAATTAAATGAACTCCCCTTCACCCAAATTGATATGGCTACTACCCTGCTAAGTGTCAGGATGTGAACATGATAGATCAATCTAAAACCAATATATCCCTAAAAGCAAGCATCCACTTGATGGCTTGCTCATTACACTAAACTATTTCCAGCAGAGACTTGGCTGACTGGAACAAAACCACTTTTTCTGGATTTGGACTTTTCTTCTCTACCCACCGTGTTTCTGCCAGCAAAATCATCTGGTTTCTTACTGGATGTCTCATTCATCATCATCAGGGAATCTACTTCATAGTTAAGGAATTAGGTAAAGGACTGATGCCTACAAGTTTCGTTGTTCTTACCATATCAGTTACAGAAATAGATGAACTTATAGAACTGAAAGATGGTCTAGCAAATGCAATGGTGTCAATAGGTAGACAATGCCTTGAGCCGTTGAACTGCTGTCCTACATGATGAAATATTTGCCCTGAACCAGCAAAAATATATGAAAAAATGGAGTTGCTATTTACTGAGATGGGACAGACTGCAGAAGGAGGAAGTATAATAGAGAGTTTCAGGATTTCTGTTTTGACATTTTGAATTTGAATTGTCTATTAAATATCAGTGTGTAGACTTAGAGAAAAAGGGGTCTAGGAAAGATTTATATGAGACTCATCAACAAATAGATGGTATTTAAAGCTAGTAGACTAGATGAGCTCACCCAGGCAGTGAAAGTTGAATAAATTAGAAGTGGTCCAGTGATCTTATGGCTCTCTGGAACCAACCAAGGAGACTAAAAGAAGCAGCCACTAGGCAGAGCAACCAAGAGAATGGTGTCTTGGAACCTAACTGGAAAAACTTTCAAAAAGAAGAGGGTAATTAATTATGTCATAAATGCTACTGCAAAGTCAAGCTGAAGAATGATCATTACATTTTGCAACATGGAGGTCACTGTTGCCTATGACAACAGCTGTTTCAGTGGATTGATAGGAGCAAAATCCTGATTGGAATGGGTTAGACAGAGTTTGAGATGAAAATTCTTGGTAATAAATATATATGCAATTTTTGAGGAACTTTACTGTAAAGGAAAGTGGTTTGTTACAGAAATAAGGATAAACTTATGCCATGATAATCAAGGGAAGGTAGAACACAAATACTACATATGCAAATGCATTAACAGGCATGGGAACCTGTTGGAAGTTCTCTTCCGATTCTTCCTTGCTTCTGTTTTCACTGTGAAATAGGTAGCAAGGTCATCCACAGAGTGTGATGATATGGACCTGCTATAATAAGTTTAAGGGGAAAAAAGAAAATGTGAAATAGTGGTCAAGCACAGGGGAGGAGTGTGGGAAACGGAGTTGCACTGAGGAATGGAGACCAGTCACCTTGCATGTATTTTTCTCTAGTCTCTTTCAGCTCTTCCAGCAGGTTCATGGAGTAAGTAGAGAGTTATTTATAAAATGAGCTGAGGATTTGCTAAGCCAATAAAGGTGTAGAGATAAGCAATAGAAAAGATGTAAGGGGGTTGACCATGATAATGGCCGATGTGATCTAAACCAGCAGAAGGAAAGTGAGGATCATGTGTAGCTCACCCTGCTGGAAGGAGTTCAATTCCTTAGTTTCTGCTCTATTCATCTGGGCTCCTAACAAACACAGTTTTTTATTGTCATTTACATATTGTTTTGTGTATCTTGAGGAGTAAGTTCTTTCAAAAACCAACAGCATGACTCTGATAGCCACTCAGTAATGAATAAGTGATCACTGACTACTAGCTTACTGTTTGAAATAGTCATTTATTCAGTCATTCCATTTCTGATCTCCAGAGAAGAAGAAAAATTAGGTAGCGGGCTTAACTGTGTAGCAAAACATTTTCAAGAGATAAGAGAGAAGAGGATAAATCATGAGGTTTGAAACCACATAGACCTGGGTTTGAATTCTGGCCCAGCTGCTCATAAGGTTTCTGTCACCAAAGCAGGTAACTAAACTTCTCTGAACCTGAGTTTCCTCATCTTCAAAAGGAAGATAACACCTACCAGTTAGCTTTGCAGTGAACATTAAATAAGATAACATTACTTAATACCTTGTAGGCCAGTTTAATTTTAAAATGTACTTACTTTTTTCCACTGTCAGTTGATATGCCAAAATTGTATTATCTGATATGCTAGTTTCCCTGGGTACTATGTAATAAAGTGATTCCATGGTCAAATACATTTTAAAATGCTGTGTCAAACAAGGGTAAACAGTTTTCTTGACTGTAGAACTTCTCAGAGGGTTTGATAGGTTAATATACTTTTGTAATTTGAGAAAGTGTTATAACATGCAAAGTATCCCATAAGTATTTGACAGAAGAATCCATTCCATTTTTCCCAAATATTTAAATGGCCTACTATTTCACAAGATGTACTATTGGGAGAAACTGTTTTAGACATTTCTCTGCCTGAATTTCTACTCGGAAAAGTCATTCAAGGATAGCCAAGCTCTATATACTCTATTTGGCAGAGCTAATGGCATTTTCAAAGGCCATGCCATACTTTTAAAGATCTAGCATAGTTATTTTCCAGGGGAAAAAAATTCTGCAGCCTCTTGAGGAATCTAATTTTAAGTATAGCCTTTTCCCTAGCTAAATCCTCTGTATTTCAAGTTCGGTCAGCTTCTTCTTACTCAATACAATTTTGTCACCATAAGTATTTTGTCACACCCATAAAATTTGAAAGTTGGAATACAGATCATTTATTCCTTCATTTTTTTGCTATCTCAATGAGTTTTCATATAGCATAATTTATTAAACTATTTTTATTCTATAATACATCTAATTAAATTTTTGTAATCAAATTATATCATACCTTACACAGAGAAAACAAGTCAGCTACTACCTGGGTATATAGTTGTTGAAGGAGATTTTTTTTTAAATCCCCCAAATGGGGAATAGTTATAGAACTATACTGGAAAAAGAATACAAGTACCTTGTCTTTTTTATCAAAATAATTTCATTCATTAAGCAAGTGCATGAAAAACCTTATTTTTAAAACTTGAAACTCATTTTTCTGTTTTCCTTATTCCCTTCTGGAATTTACCTCATTGTGCCAGTAAAGACCAGAAAGTTACTCTGCCTGCATCTCCCTGATCTTTTATACAGTTAACCAAGAAGTGAACAAATAGCAAATAAAAGATCATCACTTTTTTACATAATCATTTTTTCCTAGAATTGCACACAAATCTGTGGTCTGCCTTAACCACTGAAAATTGGCATTTCCCATATCCTCGGGTTAGTGTGACATTAACTGGAGCATCACATTCTGCTAGTATCTCTTTCCCTTATTATTTTTACGCATTTTATGCTATTTTTAAAGTCATGCTGTTGAACATGTCATGACTGAATATCAGTGAATCCAAATATCAGATTTTTTAATATGAATACAAATGTCAGATTGCAGGCAAGCCCTCCCTGCTTGAATTTGATAACAGAGAACGAGTCCCATGTCCAGCTAATGCTAAAATTCTATCTCAACCAGGTGTCCTTATAAAAGTACAAGCATAATGGTATGAGCATAATTTTAAACAAATTCAGGAAAACGTAAATGTTTCAGGTTAATTTTGAGAAGAAAGTAAAGCTTCAAATCTATATGATCCAGTATCAACCTAAATATGATATGAAGGAAAATATTAACTGGATCTTCCCAGGTAATTTAATTATCAGTTTCAGATTGTTAGTGACTAGTCTGAATGGGATAACTTGAAAATAAAATAACATTAGTTCCTTCTTTTTTGTTATTGGATTTTACATTTATTCTCCTTACTGGGTAGTACCTATAGCCAAGTCATTTAGATTTTCAGTAATCCATTTCAAAAAGTGACCACAGGTGACAGGGAGCCTTTTGACATTCATCTTTACAATTTTGATCCCAACAGTTGTTGAAGGAAATCACTGAAAGTTAGGTGACCCCGGGGTCTGGGGCCCTTTGACACAACATATTTAGTGCATCAAACACAGGTGCATGCCAACCTGATTCTAATTATCTTGATTGCTAGAAAGAAATCTCTTTTTACTTCATTTTGGGCTAACCTTCATTTTGCCATTCAACTGAAAATAATAATACTTAATGTGAGCTATATAAAGACTTATTTTGCCTTTGCAGCCTCCTGTGCTCTGAGCAATGCCAATCCATACTTCTTTATTTGGGCAAATCACTTTCTCTTTGAGTCTGTGGAAGAACCCCAGCAGAGGGAAGGATACTTAACAGAGTCGCAGTATATAAATAGCTCTGCTGAGAGCATTACAAAGGCTCTGTTGTGCTATCACACAGGAAAGCCAATAATATACAATATGAAAAATCCCTGCCAAGTGCATAGAGAATACAGACAATGTTTGCCATTTCTCTGATCGGCTGTTTGTTATGTGTTGCAAGAGTTTATAGCCAGAGAGTCAGAATAGTCTACCACACCCCAAAGTCTTTCTATTAGAACAGTAACAACAACAATATAAGCCATAAACACATGCACACAAACACATGTGTGACTTGAAAGACATCAGGACAGCATTAACAACAACAAAAAAACAGTGGGTGGGAGTGGAATTGAAATGCAAACATTTCTATAGAAAGAGAAATGGAATTTTCACAAAGCACCGAAGCCTTGTATAACCACTTCCTTGAAGATGTCCTCTGTTTTCTGACATCAATCCACAGATTTGTAAAAGAGTTAGAACATCAAGATTTTTAAGGAAAAATCATACTTTTAAAAAGCACGTATGAGTTGACTACTTTCTTGAAAATAAGTAAAACAAAGCCATTTATTTGCCATGAAAAGTTAAAATTTTATTTTCAGAAGATGGACTTAAAATATGGCTCAGATGCACAGCAAGAAAATAAGATACTTGAAAGCTATGACTTAAGATTCTCTTTGACTTTATCTGCTGTATTTGAAGATGTGGTCGTCAAATACACATTCAGGGCATTTTGATTTTTGCTACTTTCAACAAACATTTTCAATTTTTTATGAGAAAGTTTTTCATGGAAATGATATTATTATATTTTACTATAATGCCCTAAAATATAGATAACATTGCAGTCAGATCTTTTAAAATTTCTCTTGCCTTCTCACTCAATCTCTCCTTGGTCTCCTTTACTGTGACTCTTCCCTGTTTTATTTCACCTACAGTTCTCTGATGCCCTCTTTTCTCTTCCATTTCTGTCTTTCTTTTTTCCAGTCACTTCTAAAATCATTCGTAACCCTTCTTTTGCTTTTATCTTTATTTGACATAAACCTACTTCTGGATTTCTCTCTTCTTGATTTCTACCACCACCCCCAAAAGCATGAGGCAGCACTAGAGATTTCTTTTGAAATAATACTTTATAAATTTTCTCAAGTTGTGGAGAGCAAAATGTTCAAGCTAAACTATTCCAGCATATGCAAAGTTCATTTAGTGGAATCCAATCATACATTATATTCCAGTTCAAAATTCACCTCCACTGTGAAATCTTTCTCTCCTTAGGAAAAAATGTTTGCTTTCCTATCTGTCCCCCAAAGAACTGTATACATGATTCTACTTTAGAACTTATGTTATCTTATAGAAAGTTGTCTACGTATTCATCTGGCCTAGTAAAGTCTTGATTGGAAGACATATGGCTTATATATCTTCTTATTTCCTATACACAAAATGATATCCTAAACCCAGCAGGTCCTCAATAAACAAAGCTTAAAGAAACACATACACCCAAATTGTTCTGAGTTTATAGCCCTGCTTTCTATTTATTGGGAAAGTCACTTAACCTATACAAACTCAGATTCCTAATTTGCAAATTTACTTCCTAAGGTGGTGAAATAATGCCTTTAAGGCACTTAGCACAGTACCTGGCAGCACATAGTAATTGCTCAATTTGTGTTAGCTGTTGCTTCTTAGGAAGGTGGACCTCTCCTAATATCAACAGTTTTGATATGGTTGTAATTTCTTTTAAAATAAAACTGCTAGAACTGTCCCAAACACTTTTTTATGGCCAACATCATCCTACAAATGTGCTGCTGGATGTCTCATTAAATGATATATAGATTCCCTAAAGGTGAAGTTGAGGACTTGAAACTTTTTTTGTAATGGGCATCACGAGGGAGTAGGAACTCCAGATGGTTCACGGCACAGCCAGCTGTCCAGGGAGCATTGCTTGACGAGAGCTCTGGCCCAGGAGAAGAGTGAAAGGTAAAGGCCCATCTGAAAGTCTGGCTCAGTGGCCTAGGATAAGACTGCATGCACATCAAATATGAGACCCATCATTTGATCCACTCATGAATCATTTATTATTACCCCATTCAATGTATTGCATGATTGTAAATTCTACTACATTAAAGAACAAACTAGCTAAGTCTTGCTTTGTATATAATCATCTTTTTCTGGAGAAATCTTATTTTCTTCCTAGTACCCTTAAAGAAAAAAAAAGTCACAGTCTAAACTATACCAAGAACATGATATAGATTCCTGGTGTTCTGCCTGAAATAAATATATCTATCTATACAACAAATGATTTCTTGACACATTGTTCCTGAAAGGCTGTTGTTTGTACTATGGGTAGAGGTGAGAGAAAGCTTCAGAGATTTTATTTCTTTCTGGCAATTAAAAAAATTTCACTTTCATTTCTTGCTGCTCACATCCAACTGCTTTTTCAAAAATAAATCTCAAAATTTCCCTAAATCCTCAAATTTCTGAAACTGCTTAAAAGAAAAGAATCTAGGTAGTTTCCTCCCCTTAACTGTCTTAAATACATGGACCTTGGTTTAGATATTACCCATATCTATTCTTTTCCACTCATCTTTGTCTATTTCTCTACTCTGTACTTGTATCAAGTTTTTGTCACAAAGGATGCTACTTTGCACTTATATCAACTGAAACTCATCCCGATTGTTTTGTTAGATCATTTTTCTATTTCTTCAAGGTCATTTTTATTTTCACTGTTACTTCTCTCAACCAAGCAGCCCTTACAATAGATCTGAAGTATGCAGTTACCAATACATTTGAAAAAAGTGCTTGACTACTTTCCCTCTTTATCTGAAGTACCCACACTTCCAGGAATATCAGGTACTACCCTTGTCGTTTTCCAAGTCTCTAAATGGGTTTTCTCCTGGCTTTACCTTCCTTCTTATCCAGCCTAGAATGCTTAGACAGTGTCTTAAGTTTCTCTCTTGCTAGCACCTTTAGGATCATACTTCCTGTGTCCCTGTGCTACAAGTATTTAGCCCTGGATAAGCCCAGTCATCCACTCTCTACATTTCTACATACATACTGAGCAGTGCTAGAAAAAAATCACAGAAGTATGTCATTGGGTACATTTACAAATATATAGCTTCTGATTTTAACAATGCCCTCTAGGTTGATAAGTAATTTTAAATACATTTTACTAGCACCCTTTTCCATTTCTAGAGTATTTGTCCAAAGTTTTATTATTCCTTGGAAACCAGTACTAAATTTTTACCTACTTACTCCCAATGTATATTTGCCTCTTATTTTGAAAACCAAGATCATCTGGAATTTATTTCCTCAACTTCCTGCCTCTTACCTTTAAAAAAAAAAAATGATTTACTCCTAAAACATTATAACCTCATCCCATGCTGCCTCCAGGAAAAAAAAAATAGCCCTATTCCTACTCAAAAATAGACCTTTTCCTCCTATCTAGATCTGAGGTACTGCTGAGTGATTAATTTTTTACTGATCAAAATCATAATAGAAAAGAAATAAGGATTTTTTCATAAAGTATTTAATATCAAGGACCACATTAATTCTGAGGGATACACTTCTACCTCACTCATCTTCCACTGAAAAAGAAAAAGAAGATTAAAAATATATATATTTCTTGTTTACCCACTCTTTATATCAGACCTTTTTCTTTTTTATTTCTTGTTTCTTTAGAGTCAAGCTTCTAAAGAAATAATATACATCCGCTGTTCAAATTCCATAATTCCCAGTCACTTCTTAACCACTACCATTTGATTCCTATTCATTAAAGTTGCTTTTGTTAAGGTAAGTAACCACCTCCTTAATCATAAAAGCCAAGGGTCACATTTAAGTTCTCATTTTCTTTGATTCCGAAGATGCCTTTGGCACTATTGACCATTCCCACAGCTTTGAAAGTTTTTCCTCCCTTGATAATTCAAAATTCTTTTGTTTCTCTACTTACTTTCTGACAACACTATTTGTCCTCCTTTTGGAGCTCTGCCTTATCTACAAGGGTCTTAAATTTTGATGTTCCTCCTGTGCTCTCTTCTTAGTCCATTCTAGTCTCACATGACTCACTTTCTGTGTAATCTCATTCCTATTCTTGATAACTTCAAATAATCTGGATCTTGACAGATATTTTTATAGAGCTATAAATCTGCTTTTAACTTCTCATTATGCATTTTTATCCATACATCCTGTTAGCCTTCAGTTAAATGTGCTCAAGTTACAAATCCTTTTACTCTTACATTTTCTCTCTCCATACGTTCTATCAAAATGGTGCTACCCTTGAACTAGCTGTCCAAGTCAGAAACTGCTTCTCCCTTCCTTCCACTCTCCATCCAGTCAGTTAGCTAAACCAACTTGCAAATTTCTCTTGTCTTCTCAATTCTGATGAGCACCACCTTAACCAGTTTCCCTTGATTTCATCATTATGGCCTTCATTAAAGCCATATCATTCTGACTGGAAACTCTTTCAAAATGCACCTGGAATGATCTTTCTAAAACTGGCATGGTTTCTACAATCTACAGGATGTGGAGCATTTTTTCACTAATTATTAGAGAAATGCAAATCAAAACTACAATGAGGTATCACCTCACACTGGTCAGAATGGCCATCATGAAAAAATCTACAAACAATAAATGCTGGAGAAGGCGTGGAGAAAAGGGAACCCTCCTACACTGTTAGTGGGTATGTAAATTGGTAAAGCCACCATGGAGAACAGTATGGAGGTTCCTTAAAAAACTAAAAATAGAACTACCATATGACCCAGCAATCTCTAGGCATATACCAGGAGGAAACCATAATTTGAAAAGATACATGCAACCCAATGTCCAGTGCAGCACTACTTACAATAGCCAGGACTTGGAAGCAACCTAAATGTCCATCAACAGAGGAATGGATAAAGAAGATGTGGTTCATATATGCAATGGAATGTTACTCAGCCATAAAAAAGAACAAAATAATGCAATTTGCAGCAACATGGATGGACCTAGAGATTGTCATACTGAGTGAAGTAAGTCAGACAGAGAAAGTGAAATATCATATGATATCGCTTATATGTGGAATTTAAAAAACAGGTACAGGGCTTCCCTGGTGGCGCAGTGGTTGAGAGTCTGCCTGCCAATGCAGGGGACGCGGGTTCGTGCCCCAGTCCAGGAAGATCCCACATGCCACGGAGCGGCTGGGCCCGTGAGCCATGGCCGCTGAGCCTGCGCGTCTAGAGCCTGTGCTCCGCAACAGGAGAGGCCACAACAGTGAGAGGACTGCGTACAGCAAAAAAAAAAACAACAGAAAAACAGGTACAAATGAACTTAGTTACATAACAGAAGTAGAGTCACAGATGTAGAAAACAAATTTATGATTAGCAGGGGATAAAAGGGAGGAGGGATAAATTGGGAGCTTGGGATTGACACATACACACTACTATATATAAAATAGATAACTAATAAGAACCTACTGTATAGCATAGGGAACTCTAGTCAATAGTCTGTAATGACCTATATAGGAAAAGAATTCTAAAAAAGAGTGGATATATGTATATGTATAACTTATTCACTTTGTTATGCACCTGAAACTCACACAGCATTGTAAATCAACTATACTCCAATAAAAATTAAAAAACAACAACAAAAAATCTACAAGGTGAAGTCATGCTCTTAACCATGCTTTTCAAAGCCCCTGCCTCTCTTGTCATATTTCTCAGCACTCTTACACATCTTTCTCATGCTGCCTTACTAGACAACCTAGTGCACCCATCATGCCTTATGGTGGGCACATGTGTCCCTCTTGCTGCACTGTCCTTCTTTTTCTCCCAAATTCTTGAGCAACCTTCAAGATAGAGCTGAAAGTTCTCTCTGATACCTCTTTGGTTTCTTTTAGAGTGTCTGTTAAAGGATTGCTTACTTGCTTTGCTCAGCACAGGATTATAAGCTCCTTGACTAGGAGGAGTTTGCCTTTTTCATCTGGTATGGAACCTGGTTTGTTGCAGCCACTTAACAGGTGTGCACTGGTAAATAGTACTTAGCCACACTGTAGTTTTTCAAATATCCTGTCCTCCCATTTCGAAAAGTGTGAATGGCAACGAAAACCTAATTAATTCAAAAATACTTTTTATTCTTAAATTTTAGTATTATAACCATATTTTATTAGACTACTCACAGATCCAAATCTTTTCTTCTAATGGAAGTTTAGAGGAAAAAGTGTAAAATACGTGACTCGGTCTTTGGTATTCTCATAGGTCCCTATTGCAGTGTCTCTCCCCTCTTTGACGATGCCCCCTCCCCGAGCAGCCAGACACTATCCCCCACCTCTCCAGGCACCCAAACACTATCCCCCTAAGTACCCAGACACTATCCTAAGCACCCAGACACTATCTCCCACCTCTCCAGGCACCCAAATCATATTTCTGAAGTTAGCAGAGTAATAGCGTAATAAAGATTGAAGTTACACTCCTTCATAATAACTTTTATTTAAACATGGCACTTTAAAAGACCAAAAAATATTCAGGACCCAAAGGAATTATACTCACATGTGCATTTTAGACTCTGACTAACAACTGGTGAAACTGTTTTTGTTTCGGGGAATGGTGTGAGAAGAGAAAACTATTTAATGCCGCTTAAATATAACAACTACTCATAAGACCAGATGTATTGTTAATTTCCTGGAAAACATATCAGAACTGGTTTGAAGACAGGCCTTTAGCTTGCTTTTTAAAAACTAATTTTATTTTCTTTTTCAACACTGAGGAAATTAGGATTCAATGATATGCTGCTGAGCACAGATAACATCATTCAGGAACCAAGCAACGAACACAACTCACGAGGTGATGAGCAAGGGATTAGGCGACGTAACATAGTAAGCTTAAAGGAGTTTAGAAAGAAAACCGAAAAAGGAGCGTGCTTAAGAATACCTGGGGGACTTCCCTGGTGGCACAATGGATAAGAGTCCGCCTGCCAATGCAGGGGATACGGGTTCGATCCCTGGTCCAGGAAGATCCCACATGCCGTGGAGCAACTAAGCCCGTGCATGACAACTACTGAGCCTGCGCTCTAGAGCCCACATGCCACAACCACTGAGCCCACAGGCCACAACTACTGAAGCCTGTGCACCTAGAGTCCCTGTTCCGCAACACTAGAAGCCACCGCAAAGAGAAGCCCACACACCACAACAAAGGGTAGCCCCTGCTCACCGCAACTAGAGAAAGCCTGCGCACAGCAACAAAGACCCAACACAGCCAAAATTAAATTAAATTAAATCAAATCAAAGAAAAAAAAGAAAAGAAAAGGATACTTGGTCTCCAAGAAGTGTTAACTGGTGTTTACTTGAACACATACTTGGAGTGGGGCTGGAGGAGCATGAATAGTTTTTGAAAACTTTTATACAAGTTATTTTAAGCCATTAACCACACTTACTCACTGCTTCATCAATTCACAAGAAAAAAATTCAAAGATGGATAACATTTAAAGTAAGATAAATGAAAAAGGGGCAGTATCTTGAATCTATCATTGACTAGTTCCCATGCTTGTAAACCAGATTTTGGAATAGGAGTATAATTATTAGAAGATTTTTATGTTTCTCTTCATTGAGCTGAGGATCAATAGCATATAAGTTGAGGGGAGGATTTTCCCAGAGTTAGAGTTTTAGTAAATATCAATTTGCCAAGCCCTGGTGGAAATTTGAATTGCTATTTACAGATATGGAAAGTAAAAAGGAAAAAATGCTATTCTTCAAAAGTGTCTTTGAATGTTGGATACTTGATAATAAATTTCAGGTTGATTCAAAATTATTTAAATGATAAATATATTTTTAAACTCTGGTCTCAAGAAATAGTTTTTAAGTTATATCTCTATTAATCACTATTAATCACTGTGACCCCAATCTCCAGAAAAATATCTAACATGTAATGGTACTCAGTAAACAGTTCCTAAATAAATGGTGTAATCCATAAAGTGCATTGATTTGGGCTGCTAATATTAATAAGGTTTAAATGTTTATTGAGAGCTTACTATGCACCAGGCATTGGAACAGGGTTTTCTGTGTAATGTCTTTTTTAATCCTCATGGCAACACTATAAAGTAAGTGGAATGGTGACCCTCACTTTAAATATAAGATAAATGAGGGAGTGAGAGATGAAGTCGTTTTCCCAACTAGTGAATGATGGAGTCACACAAGCAGATGGACTTCAGAATCCCTGCACTTAACCACCATGCCATACCTCTTCTGCATCTTCTACTGTATTTTTTCACATTCATTCATTCATTTATCAAGCATTTATTGAGTGGCTTTTAAGGGCTAAACACTGTTCTAGAACTGAGGTTATGAGAATGAGCCAAACACTAAGTATTCACATTCTCCTTAACCTTATTATGTTAGGGAGAGAGATGGGGAAGAAACACAAATTAAATTGATAAAGAAGAAATGAAAAGAAAACACAGAAGAAAGAGGACAGAGTATAACAGTTCAGGTTGCTATTTTAGATAGGAGTCAAGTGAAGCCATTCTCTTAAGGTGACACTTGACCAGAAACAGGAAGAAAGGAGGAAACAAGCTATGCAAACACATGAGAAGAACCTGTCCTAGCTGTGGCCGGGGGTACTCGTGGCTGGGAGCACAGCATCTCCAGAGATGGCCAGTGAGGGCACAGCAGATGAGAAAGTAGAAAGAGAGAGATAGTGAGAACAAAGGTGAGCCTGGAGAAGGCAGAAGACAGCATAGGCCACGATACAAAGACTTTGGGTTTTATTCTGAGTGTTTTGGGAGGCCACTTGAGAACTTTGAGAAGTGAAATGATTTAAAAAATAATAAACACACATAGACATACATCTTGTTATTGCATAGACAATAGGCTGCTCAGGATTGATTATATAGAAATGTGAGAAATATGTGTTTAGAAATGTTACGGAATTAAATATTTTACTTCTGTAACTCAGTGACTCTTAGGTCTAATGGGCTGAGCTGAGAAAATCTGCCTATAAGGAGAAAAGTGCTGAATTAGACCATATCACTGCCAGCTGCATCTGTGTATGGTCCTCTTTTTCAGGCTATATACACTCTCCGAACCATTTCTTTTCTCATTATCCCATATATCTCCCATATACTGGTAACTTATGGGTCAATAATCCCAACCAATACTGCTCTCTTCAGTCTCAGATGCACATATCAAGCATCCTACTGTCCCTCTTCTTGAATATCCCCCTCAAAAGCATTTTGAACATTATGTATCCAAAATTAAACTCTTCATCTTCTGTAAACTCTATTCCCTCTTAAATTCCATTTATAGCTAAATGATATCACCACACACTTATGCAAAGTCATAGCCCTGAGTCTGCTTACCCTTTTATTCAAGAATATTTATTAAGATCCTACTATATATCAGAAATGATATTGAGCCCAGGGGATGCATGTGTGAACAAACAAGTGCAGAGTCAACCCACAAATCTTTGAGTCCAGTGGGTCATGTGGTCAAGAAACAAATAATAGCACAAATGACTAGATATATAAGAAATGCACGGGGTGCGAAAAGATTATATAATTTGGACTGAGAAGTTGGAGAAGATCTCCCAGGGTAATTTTCACTGAATGTGAAACAGGAAGTGTTAAATGAGTATTAAAATCAGTGAGGATTGGGTGGTAATGGTGGAGGAGAGAAAGAGGGGACGGGTGGGTGACAGAAAGGGGGCAGGAAGGGAAAGAGAAAGAGAAAAACAGACATAAAGAGAGAGAGAGAGAGTTTATAGAGGGAAGGGAAGATAATGTATTTTAGATTTTAGGCAGAAGGAGCCATTTATACAAAAGTCCTGGGTATACAGTGGATAATGAAAAGAGAAGAAAGTTCAGGATGGTGCTCTGAAGAACACTAGTTAACTGAGATTGGATTAAAAAATAAAGAGTAGAAACGAAGAGGAAGAGACTGAGGAAAGCCAGAGTAGGAAAAAAAATCAGGAGAGTATAATGTCAGGAAAAAAGGAGTTTTTAAATGCAACTGAGAAGTCAAAAAATCAAGTAAAATGGAGACTAAAAATTGTCCATTGGATATGTTAACACTGAGATCAGTAAAGACCTCGACAAGAGCAACTTTGTGGGCATGACATAACTAGCAGCTATAACTGGATGTTTTAAAGAGCAACCAGAACTCCTAGGATTCTGTGATATAAGAATAAAAACCTAAATAGAAATTGTCACATATCCTGAAGAGGTGATTCACACTGTAGGAAACTTGATTGGCCAACAAAACATAGGAAAAGCTACTCAATCTTCTTAGTGATCAAGGAAATTCTGTTATTATTTCACATACCAGCACACCAGATTAAAAAACATTCCATTTTGGAGAGGGGGAAGATGGTGGAAGAGTAAGACATGGAGATAACATTCCTCCCCACATCAGAAATACATCTACACGTGGAACAACTCCTACAGAACACCTACTGAACGCTGGCAGAAGACCTCAGACCTTCCAAAAGGCAAGAAACTCCCCACATACCAGGGTAGGGCAAAAGAAAAGAGAATAAACAGAGACAAAAGAATAGGGACGGGCCCTGCACCAGTGGGAGGGAGCTGTGAAGAAGGAAACGTTTGCACACACTAGAAAGCCCCTTCGCAGGCGGAAACTGCGGGTGGCGGAGGCGGAAAGCTTCAGGGCCGCTTGCCTCAGGCTGGTGCAACGTCACGCCGCCCTCTGCCGCCGCAGGCTCGCCCCGCATCGTGCCCTTACCTTCCCCCGGCCTCAGTGAGCCAGAGCCCCAGAATCAGCTGCTCTTTTAACCCCATCCTGTCTCAGCGAAGAACAGATGCCCTCCACGACCTACAAGCAGAGGCGGGGCCAAATCCAAATCTGAGCTCCGGGTGCTGTGAGAACAAGGAAGAGAAATTTTTCCCCTTTTCCTCTTTTTGTGAGTGTGTATATGTATGCTTCTGTGTGAGACTTTGTCTGTATAGCTTTGCTTTCACCATTTGCCCTAGGGTTCTATCCATCCTTTTTGTTGTTTTTTGTTTTTTTCTTTTTTTACTTTAAAAAAATTTTTCTCTTAATAATTATTTTTGTGTTAATAACTTTATTTATCTTACTTTATTTTATTTTCTTTTATCCTCTTCCTTTCTTTCTTTCTACTTTTTCTCCCTTTTATTCTGAGCCGTGTGGATGAAAGGCTCTTGGTGCTGCAGCCAGGAGTCAGTGCTGCGCCTCTGAGGTGGGAGAGACAACCTCAGGACACTGGTCCACAAGAGACCTCCCAGCTCCACATAATATCAAACGGCGAAAATCTCCCAGAGATCTCCATC
>NW_020185325.1:8563008-8603064 GCF_003031525.2 Neophocaena asiaeorientalis asiaeorientalis | reverse complement strand
GACCACCTAGAGGGGTGGGATAGGGAGGGTGGGAGGGAGGGAGACGCAAGAGGGAAGAGATATGGGAACATATGTGTATGTATAACTGATTCACTTTGGTATAAAGCAGATACTAACACACCATTGTAAAGCAATTATACTCCAATAAAGATGTAAAATTAATTAATTAATTAAAAAATATATTCCATTTTGACAACATCAAGTACTGACAATACAATAACATGAAACCACAGGAACACTTATACACTGCTGGTTATGTTGCACATCTTGGAAACAACTTGCCTTCACCTAGAAAAGTGAAAGATACCCATGTCCTGTGACCCAGAAATGCCGTAGAGGAATTCATACACATGTACACCATGTGTAAATACATTAAAACCTGCACACACACAGTATTATTTTTTAAAAGCACAAAACCTGGAAGTAAATGTCTATCAGGAATAAAATAGATAAATATATTGTGGTACAAAAATATGACAGATCACAATACAATGGATTTGTAAAAATAAATGAACTATAGCTACACATATCAACATAGATGAATCTCAAAAGCATAACACAGAAGAATACTACAGAATGATCCAATGTGTAAAATGTTATCAAGCAGGTAAAAGTGAACAGTAGTGTTTAGTAATATATATATAGTGGCAAATCAATAAAGAAGAACACAGAGAAAACAAAAAATTCAATATAGTGTCTATCTTTTTGCATTATATATAATATGATGTAAGGGAGATATGAATAAGGAGAGATACATTAGAAATGTAAGTTATTGGTAATATTCATTTAATTGTCCTTTGCTTCTTTGAATCCATGGTATACTTTTTCACTAATTTTTTAAAAGAATGACTAATAGGATAAGAAAGTAATAGGGAAAGTATAGATGATCCTTTGAAGAAACCTATAAAAGAAGAGAGAGAGTGATAAGAAGAGGATGTGAAGACCAAGATAATTTTGTAAGATGATAGAGACTCTTTTAATACCACTGAATAGTATCTAGAAGAGAGAACATGATCACAGATCCAGGAGAGATAGAATAAGTTCTGAAATAGCTGGGAGGGGGACATAAATGAAGAGAAGTTTGCACGGCTTCCTTTTTCTTATTTATTAATTGAGGAAATAACTTTCACACAGATGTATGTGATAAAATACCTAAGCACATAAATCATAACGTTTTTGGAAAGAAAATGTAGAGTAAATTCAAATATTCAGGTCCTGTGTGACTTATTTCTTCACCTTTCCTTTTAAAGATATTTTATTGCAGAACATTTTCAATGGACACAAGAGTAAACAGAGTCAGTATAATAAACCCCCATATATCTATTGCCCAGATCCAAAAATTATCAACACATGGCAAGTTTATTTCATCTGTACCGCCATTCATTTCTCCCATGTTATTTTAAAGCAAATCCTGGATATCATATCATTTAACCTATAAACATTTTCATAGATATCTCTAAAAAATGACCCTTAAAAAACCATATCCACAATGCTGTCACCATGCCATAATACCTAATTCTTAATGTCATCAAATAGCCATAATTGATTTCCTTCTAATACATACTCCAGAAAACTCACACCTTCCACCTCACTAGAGCTTACCTCTGACCAGTACCAGTTGAACATAATTTAAAATAGATCCACTGTATCCTTGACTTGCATGAGACCTCAGCAACTTCCAGCCACCAAACCTGTAGATCTCCCCAAATTTACACCACTCTCTCCGACTTGACATTTTTAGTGGAAGAATATGTTCTTCCAATCTCCTACTCATGATTTGAGTCACAAGTTATTCAAGTTAACTTACATTCCAAGTAATTAGTCCTGGACCCACTTATCAATTAGAACTTTATTGCAATAATAGAGTAATGTTTCATAGGAAGGGTTAAAAGAAAGTTGTAAAGAAAACGGAGATCAAAAAAATGTCAAGTCTATAAAAAATTCACAGTGGTGATCAAATTTGGAGTTTCTACTGTGTACTTGGTGCAGAAAAAGAACTCAGTACATGCACAGAGAAGCATGTCAAAATGGTTCAGTTTGTTCCCAGAGCTCTGACACCAGCTGATTTCGATTAAATAGCAGTGAGCTGGAAAAGCATTCTGGGTATTGGTATGCAAATAAATTCACCAAGCATTTCTTCCTATGGTTTTGGAATTCCCACAGCCACAACTACAATGACACGTATATTTTAAAGTTGCATTTTAAGCAAGTAAATATAAGACTAAAACGGTCCTTTAACCCTAAGGGAGTTAAATTTTTTTTTCTAAGAGGAACAAAAGTATTTCTTTAATATAAGATTATTTTTAAAGTGTTTTCAAAGATACATGGGAACAAATGCACAGGGCATAATCTTTAATCCATAATTTCAGCCTCAAGACACTGGAATGGCTTTCTTTGAATTAAGACATTTCTATTTGGGAGTGTTAAAGGAAGGACATAATTGGTATGTGTACAAAGCAATTAAAGATCAATGACTGTATAGTGAAATGCTGTTCATATAGCCTCTAGAGCATCAGTTTGGCTTTTTTTTCTTTTGCGGTGTGCGGGCGGGCCTCTCACTGTTGTGGCCTCTCCCGTTGCGGAGCACAGGCTCCGAACGCGCAGGCTCAGCGGCCATGGCTCACGGGGGCAGCCGCTCCGCGGCATGTGGGATATTCCCGGACAGGGGCACGAACCCGTGTCCCCTGCATCGGCAGGCGGACTCTCAAACACTGCGCCACCAGGGAAGCCCTCAGTTTGGCTTTTAAAATAAATAGTCTCAATCATTTAATTGTATAGGAAACTAATAGCAATCTGAAGCAGTAACTACTTTGTAAAAACGGGAAAGAAAAAATCATTCTCTCTCCAGTACAGAAATTCACATAGGAAATTTTAAAATATACTTATATTTGACACCTTGATTGTCATTCCCTTATTCTAAAGAGAATGAATTATAATAAAGGCATCTCTGGCTCAGGGAAAATATTCTGGTGGCAGTGCTTTAGTAATATGACATAGCATCTTGATTTTTCTTAGTGTGTAACTCCACCCCCTCCCCACTCTGCCCCCCCATCTTAAATAAAGTAGTATTCGATTCTAAAATTATAAACTGAAATATAAAGTGCATAATGCAAACCATCCTTTTTCTGTGTAAGCCAAGAGCACTTTGCCGCATACCCCTGCAGGGGACCTAACAGGGAATTTCCAAAAACATTAATGTATTCAGAAGAAATGTCAAAATAAAGAAAGCCTGTAAACATCGTCTGTGGGAAGCTTTTTTGTGCCCTTCTCGAATGCAAAACGAACTCTCATTCTCCCACAGAAGTAGGATCTGTTTCTGCCATCTAGTGACAATAAGGCCAATGGGTGCTTAGAAAAGAAAAACATTTTCTAAACAGGCTCAACAAATCCATGCAAAGCAGCCAGGATTTTACACACACATACAGGCACACATACACACACACACAAACACACGCAAAGATTCTTTAGAAAGGAGTCTTTAACAGGGTACCCAGAGAGTAAGTGGGATCTAGATGTTCCTGGCTGATCTCTTAAAGAAAAAAAAAAAAGGATAATAATATCTATATGTTCAGAGTGCTTTTAAAATTGCCAAATCGCTTTCACATGTTTTATCTTCGCAAGAGTCCAAGACACAGTTCAAGTACTGGTTGGGAGTATGGGCTCTAGAGTCAGACTGTCTGAATGTAAAGCTTACCTACTCCTGTATTTGAAATCTTGTTCATGACCCATCCAAGCAGAGGATTCAGTTCTCCTGATTATTAGGCTTTTGTTCACTGCCTATATTGAACATTATTTGTTCACTGCCTATACTTCACGTCCTTCTATCCATTAAGTTCCGTTACACGGCTGCATTATGGTGAAAGCACTAAAGTAAAATATCGCCTTTATTTAAAACATTCTGACTCTGGAACTCTATAGGAATATTAACATTGACAAGTAGATATAGAACAATTTGGTGGCAGAGACATCTGTGGTCAAAGAAGTTGAGGCAGGATGATTATGATCTGAACAACTTATTACATGCATAACTTGTTTTATTTGTGCTTCTCAGATACTGCATCTTTACAAATTGGAGGTTCGTAGCAACCCTGTGTTGAGCAAAGTCTACTGGCGCCATTTTTCCAACAGCATTTGCTCACTTCCTGTCTCCATGTCACATTTTGGTGACTCTTGCAATAGTTAAACTTTTTCATTATTAAATTTTTATTGTGATCAGTGATCTTTGATGTTCCTACTACAGCTCACTGAAGGCTCAGATGATGGTTAGCATTTTTAGCAATCAGATATTTTTAAATTAAGTATGTACATTTCTTTTTTTCGATGTAATCCTATTGCACATTTAATAGACTACAGTGTAGTGTAAATATAACTTTTATATGCATTGGGAAACCAAAAAATTCGTGTGACTCACTTTATTTTGATATTCACTTTATGGCAGTGGTCTGGAACCAAACCCACAACATCTCTGAGATATGCCTATATCTTTTGGGGATGTTAGTTCCCTAGCCACCCCTTGGAACTTGGGTTTGAAGGCTTCAGCAGAAAGGAAACAAAGGCAGTGATTACTTGCTGATTTTTCTATAGTACTATTTCTTTCTTTCCTGACTTTTACCTATTAAATAAAGCAAAACCTCTATATTTAACTCAGACTGTTCTTTTTCCATCAGAGAGGATGGGAAAATACAGAAAAGGGGAGGATGACCTTTTCTAGGAATATGTGAGTTCCATCCATAACACTGAATAGAAGGCTGATTATTGAGACATAGACACAGGCTGGTGGAGGGGGCCTGTGAAAGTCTTTTCCGTTTTATTCTTTCCATTTTTTATATTTCTATATATCTCTGCTTCCAAGACCAGATTTTCCTGATTTTTATCCTATATCTATGGATGCTCATTTTCATATTCTTTACTGGTTTTCTCTTATCTCCCATATTTTTGCATGTTGGAATCTCAGGGAGTCATTCCTTGGACCTTTTCTCTTTTCTGTCTAGTCTCAAACCTACAGCAATCTCATCCAGCTTCACAGCTTTAAAAACTATGTATACACTAACAACTCACAAATTTGAGTTGTTTCCCTGATTTACATAGCCAACTGTCCTATTGAGGTCCCCACTTGAAAATATAATTGGCATCTCAAAATGAATATGTCCAAAACTGAGCTCCTGCATTTCCCTCTGAAACTTATATGCCCAACCCACCTTTTTAAATGGCAACTCCATCCCTCCACACTGTTTAGGTTGTTAGTGATGATACCATTTGAGCATCTTGATGACCTGGGCTTGAAATTACCACTGCACTTCCTGGTTACAGCAGCCAATAATTACTTTCATTTGCCAGGAAAAAAGCATCTTGACTATCGTACCTACGTATGCCTAGCCAATATCTCATAATCATCTTGATAACATACTGGAAGTTTTAACCTCCGGAAAACCTTCTCCAATCTCACAAGACTGAGTCAGGCACCCTTCTCATGTGATGCCACACATTATATACTTGTATACTAACAGTGTGTTGTAATGCAGAATTGTCTAATTACTGATTCAATTGCAAAATCCGAGGGCAGAGACTACATCTGTATTCTTCACCATGTGCTCTCTTTTGAAAAGCCCATGTCACATGCCTAATAAGAATTTTCAAAGTCTTGAATACTTACAAACTATATCCCAAATTCAACTCTTTAACTGTATATCAATGTAAATGTCTTAGGCCACAAATAACAAAAAATCCAACTCAAATTTCTTAATTTAAAAAAGTTATCATCTTACATAAAAAGAAGCCTCTAGCAACACAATTCCAGGATCAATGTAATCAGAGTTTTAACCTCATCATCAAAGATCTCAGTGTGTCAGATCTGTCCTCAAAATGGTACCCTCATGGTCATAAAGTGACTGCAGTAACTCCAGACATCATGTCCAAACATGACAACATTTAGAGGAAGAAAGACACTATCTCTTTCTTGAGTCTCTCTTTAAGACTGAGGGAGTGAGGGAAACCTTGCCAGAAGTGCCTTCTAGACTATCTCTCATGCATCAGTGGCCAATCCCTGGTAAGGGAGAATGAAAACACTTTGATTGTTTTGGAATGATCATTTGGAGTAGACGATTTAAGTATTAACCACCATATCACAACTTGGTAAATTTGAATCACCCCAATCTGTCTAAATAGGTCCTAGTAAAATACCTTTCCAAAATATGTAACCAGAAGTTAAATTACTGAGCACATCCATCTCAACTCTCAGAGTAGGCATGGATATATTTAAAGCAGCAGCTCAATGTGTCAAGACGGCAGCTCTCCTATCCTATTGTTCCACTGTCTGGTATAGGAATGAATGATGTCCATAAACTACCCTCCTATCCCATTGTTCCATTGTCTGGTATAGGAATGAATGATGTGCGTAAACTACTCCAATTTCCAGAAAGCATAACTACCAATGTTTTTCTGGCCTGTGTTCCTACCCATAAAATGTCATGTGTGAAACTTTCATACCAGAGTACATGTGCCAATTCCCCTGCTATTTGCTAGTATCTCTCTTGGTAGTTGCTGTGTTGGAATAGAAGTAGGGTTGGGAGATAGGGGAACAATGTTTTGTCTCTGAGAGGCTAACACCTGCGAGGTAGAAGAGGAAAGGGGCTCCAAATGGGAGAGAATTATATTTTGATAAACTTAAAATAGAAAATGAACTAGGACTCAGTCAATATGTATAGATTAGAGCTATAATCCATAGAGGTGAGAGAAATCTTTAGCTTTTTCTCCTATGATGGAATAAATAGCATAAACTCAATTAAACATCTAAGAATCCAAAGGATACATATATACTCTTTCAACATTACTCCAGAACCTCAAAGACATAGCTAATCAAATTGACAGGAGAGGGAATTCCTGTCACAAATAACAGCTTTCTTCCTTTTATCGTAATGCTCTCTCTCTCTCTCTCTCTCTACTTTCTCAAGTTCACTTAGAATATTTTCACAAGGATCTACCAAACAGGTGGCTCACAGTTATTGAGCATACACTACGAATAGAACACTGGGTCACACACATTACTTTGTTTAATTCACAGAACCATGTGATACAAGTATGCATACTTTCATTTTACTGATGTAAACTGACACCCAGAGAAGTAGAGTAGTTTGTACATTACCAAGTAAATGACTGAGTCAAGATATGAACCTAGATCAGTCTGATGACACAGCCCACTAGGTAAAAGATTAAATTTTATAGAATTAAAAAATTCTTTTATCTCATAGATAATTCTAAAAGGTTGTGTCTCCTACTTACAAAAATTCTGACAACCCTAGAGCATAAGATCCAAGTATTATGAAGACAACTGAAGCTTTTTCAGTAACTGTTATCAGTCGAGTACAACAGTTTATGTTGTGAAAATAAACAATGACCACAACAGAAAGTTTATTACTTGTTCACTGGAAATAATGCACACTATTTTGGCTCACATGTCTTTGACTGGAGGAAGTCTCATGCCCATGCCTAACTTTAAGGGAATGGGAAACTGAAGTCTTTTTGCATGTCCAGAAGAAGCAGAGACCCAAAGGTGTTGGTGAGTGTTAGTAATGTCTATGAAATCACCACTTGGACATCGTGCTCTTTGTTTCTTTGAAGGTGAATTCATAGAGGAGAAGAGCTACCTCTGCCTAGTAACATGGTACAATGGGAATTTATTTGGCCATCTTTGCATAGTTAGTTCTATCTTCCTACATCATGTATGACATTTACAGGTACTACATATAAATAAGGTCTGAAATGAGTTTTTCTACTTATATACCCCAAAAGAAATCTGGTGTCAAAAGCCAAAAGTAGACACCCTTAGAGAAAAATAGAAATGGTTACTAGAAGAAAATAATTTTAATGATAAGAAAAGTGTTTCCTAAATAACAGAGGGGCAACTAAGCCCGTGCACCAAAACTACTGAGCCTGCACTCTAGAGCCCACGTGCCACAACTACTGAACCCACACTCTGCATCTACTGAAGCCAGTGCGCCTACAGCCCGTGCTCCGCAACAAGAGAAGCCACCGCAATGAGAAGCCCACGCACCACAATGAAGAGAAGCCCCCATTCGCCACAACTAGAGAAAGCCTGCACAGAGCAACGAAGACCCAACGCAGCCAAAAAATAAATAAAAATTAAATAAAAAATAACAGAGGCAGATATATTTATATATCTTTCTCTCAGTTTTTCTTTAGAAAACTTAATAAACGTTATCATTTTCAAAATTACAAAAGAAATGTGTGCTTGCTGTATCATGCTGAATAATACAGAGGCATTAAAATGTTATTAGCTAAGATTCTTTCCCCAGCTATGCTGCCCTTGGGTTAAATGTTAACTTTTTAGTATATATTCTTTGAGGCGTGACTCTATTCTCATACCAATACAGAGAGATTTTTCTTCTAAGAGAAATTGGTTCATACAATACCTGTTTTCCTACAGCTGCCCTTTTACAAATCAAGAGCATCTATTCATGTCAGGATGTATTAGTTTAACTCATTTATATTAATAGCTGCAAAATATTCTCTATTAGAACTGTACCTTCACTTATACAATCATTCACCTATTTTTAGATATTCAGAGTAATTCCAGGTCTTTGAAATTATAAACAAGGGTAAAATAAACCCCGTTGTATAAATATTTTATATATTATCACTTTTATTTTTGTATACTGCCTTCCTAAAAACGAATAGGCTAAGTGCAAAGATATGTGAATATGTTAAAATAGATAGTGGCATATTATTTTCCAACTGTTTACTGTGAGCCAATACATCATTTATTGTCTAGCTCTGACTCTATCTCAGAGGCAGAGAGAAAAGACAGATGGGTTTCACCTGCATCCTTAAAAAAATTTATAGCACCTGAAGATTTGCTTGTAACTTTTGGTTTTACTCACCAAATGTAAATGAAATGTAAATGAAAGTTATCTCAAGAAATGATGTAAGAAGGAAAAAAATAGAATGGCTGATAAAAAGATAAAGAGCAATTAAATTTATAGGGATTTAACTAGAATATACCTGAGTTCTCCACCACTTCTTCCTCCCTTGACCAACAAAATAAAGTTCAAGGAGTCTTACCTCATAACAAGAGATATTTTCCAAGAAAGGAAATACATTGTTTCTTCAAAGGCTGATATACGTCCAAACAAAGGATACTGTGGTACTGTGTTTTTAGTTCATTTGTCTACATGGATCCTATTAATTTAGAAGATGAAGTCAAGGATCCTCACCATTTCAGTAGGTTTGGATGACTTGCTTTCCAGCTGGCTTTTCCTCATGTGACCTAAAAGTATGTAAGAATGCTTTAAAATAAATTCCACATTTGAAAATTGCTAAAGCGTTGTATCTTTTAAACAAACATATAATTAAGTATCAATATCACTTCAGAAGTTAAGTAAAGCAAGGAGAAAATCAGTCAGAATTGTAAGCCAAAGTGGATAGTGTGCAAAATATCTTGACCGAAAGGATAAGTCTTGTTAATAACATTTAACTGTTCAAACATAAAAGCAGAACTAGAAGAAAGAAGTGGGGTTTTCCTTCTTTACTTTTATATGCCATTATGATCAATGGCCAGTTACAACAGTTTGCCAAGGCACTACAATAATGAGAGTATACTGTAAATTTCCCCTGTGATTGGCCAGCTCTGCTCTGTTATGTGATCACAAGCTTTATCCCAACCCTAAATGTATCTTATAATGTAACCTGGGCTCTGAAGATATTTGAGGACTATAAACAGATAAAATGATTACAAGTCCACCACCCAAAGCAAAGAAATGAAGTAATGATGATATAAAAATCATGCCTTACTAACAAAAACAAAGCAGCAATATTGTTTCAATCTGATAAAGAAGAGCACATTAAACATGACAAAATTCCTGGTTTAAATGGTTTAAAGCTAAAAAAAGAACGCTCTAAACTTTGATGTTTTCTTATATACCATAATAAATCAAAATCTAGCCAAATGTATTTCCTTAAGCACTGTTATGAAACTACATTTTATATATTCCATTCCCAATCTTAGGTAGGGCTTCACAGAAACAAATTCTAACAGGAGGCACAAATGACTTATTAAGGAAGAATTTCCAGGAGAAACTTATAAGGGAGTAAAGAAAGCAGGACATAGAAAGGGGAAGCAGTAAGCAAGGGTGAGATTTCAGGCAAGGTCCCCCAGAGGGTGGTTTCAGACTGATCCTGACAAGGAACTCTAGAGTGTACGTTTATATTAAAGTTGTCCTCTCTGCAGTTAAGGAAACTGGGATTTCATGAACCAGTCAATTACTGGTTTGCATGCTCCCAAAAGTAAGTGGCTCCAGTAACTCGAAGACAGTCTTCTGAAGAGAATTTCAAATGCATGCTATTAGATGCAAAAGCACACAGAAGGCGAGAAAACAATGTAGATTGTAAACAGGATCTGCAGGGTTCTGGATGGAGCACTGCCATTTCAAATTTTATTAGCGCCATCTAGAAAAGGTCACAACCAAACACAACCTGTCCCAGTGGATCTAGATTAGGTTATACTGTAGTTTCAAACATTTCCCAAATCTCAGCAGCTTAAAATGAGAAAAGTTTATTTTTGCTCATGATAAATGTCAATTGTAGGCCAGCAGAGGGCTCTGGTCATTGACCTGACTCCAGGATCTAGGTCTGACAAGACAGCCAGCATCTTAAGTGTTGTCAGCCACTGCACCTGGGAGGAAGATAACTCTAGAAGAGCCTGTACTGATTAGGAAATATTTTGATTCAGGAGTGACATACATTACTTTTGCTCAGAATTCAATGGACAGAACTAGTCCTATGGCCTTCTCCTCACAACCACAATAGAGCCTGAAAGTTATGTACTATCATACGCCTAAAAGGTGAAAACTGGAAATATTTGGCAAATTAATAACCACCATCATGCTCAATGGATTCAATATCTAAACCATCACTTTTAAACAAGGTAAGACTATAATTAAGTAAAATTCTAAAATTTGAAATCGCAAAGTCAAGAAACACACAGATGGCTCAAAAAGACCAAATAATTTCTCTATTATAATGAGTTAAATTCTGTTAGCTTAAATCATAGATTGGAAAGTAATAGATTAGAAATCACATTTAAATGTATTATAGAATTTTAGATATAAAATTAAAAATGTAAATGTCTGAAAAAAAATCTCTACATTAACAGGAATAAGAAGAGAACAGAGGAGCTAGAAGAAAAGGTATATATTTCTCAAGGATAAAACCAAAATTTTCAAAAATCCTGCAGGAAACGTAGATCAAGGAGAAGGACAACAGCAGAAAAAACTTGGCCTTTTGCATGGATGAAAGTATACCCAAATATGCAATGTGATATTATTAAACGTATACATATACCTATCTCCTAAAAGATGGAAATATGATACTAAGATTATTTCCAAAATGGCATGATTTTTCCTTTCTTCAATTCTATATGAGTTTTATGTCCCAATAAATAAAACAGTGGAGTAAAGGAAGAGTTCCTAGTCAAGGGTAGATTTCAGAACATCTCTGATTATGCCTCTTAATGCTCAAGAAGGGGCTGCCAATAAACAGGCCCTTGAAGGAAAATGTTATTTTAAACCAAACTGTGGCCAGTTTGGAAATCTCTAACTCAACATTACATTATATAGTACAAGAGAATCTAAGAACAAATATTGGAGATTGGATTTCCAAGGCAGTATGGAAGAAAATTGTATCATTTGAATAGAGAATAATGTGTTATTTTATAGAAGGGTCATATATGGAGGAAGACAAATTATTTACTAATAAACATGACAGTATGCTAGCAAGATGAGGTTAGAAAATTTAAGTATATTTAGAAACCAAAGGTTTGCCCATCAATCAATTATTGTCACTTAATTGATAAAACTTACTCAGAATCTACTTAATCAAGTAATATAATCTGAAACTTACTACTGCATAATACCAGTCAAAATATCAATACAGAGGAAAAAAATATTTAGGGAGGATTATCAAGAATATGCAGTCCATTCATTCTAGAATCTAGGTCAATGGTTGCAATTTTTTTTGAAAGAAGGCTAATGCAATAGGAAAAAAAAACAAAACACCTCTCCAAACTGTTTTTTTATCCTCATTCAAAATAAAATATACTTACACTGAGTCTCATGGGAAAAAAATACATTCTTATAACTTAGATTATTTACTAAAGTAATATCAGTCAGAACATTAGCACAGATATTTTTCCAATAAAATATTTACCGTGGCAGTACTGAGATAATCCACTAATTTCTCACCTATTACATTGTATAGTGTTTTAGAGTTCAGTGGTTGATTCAGCAAATATTTATTAAGCACTATTTATTGACCAGTGTGTCCCTATGTCTTATCTTCTCCTGGAAACATCCCATTGAGGTTAGTATCATTATTCCTCCTTACAAAGGCAAAGTTATGAGCCTATATTAAAACAGTGAGTTAATTTTTGAGCTTAGGTCAGGAATAACCTCAATACAAAGCAACAAGTACCTGGCTCCTATCATGTGCCAGGCATTCCACTAGCGGGCCCGGGAGTTATGGTGATAAGAGAGAAATGGTCTCTGCCCCCGCTGACCTGGGCCTTTACTACTCCCGGCTCTAGGACATCTTTGCTAAACCTGGTGAGGTAACAAGGAACCCCTTTTACTCGGAAGCAACAAATGCCATCAGTTTCCAAGAAGGATCAGGGGGATGTGAGCTGAACTGATGTTTTATTATAAAGTGGTTTAAGTTGAAGCTTTGGAGCCATTTATAGGCCTGACATTGCTCCTTACTTCTACTGATATTCTCAAGTCTCTCCTTGCACCGGCTGGATCATCAAAGGGTGCCATGACTGGATCGTATAATGTAGCCACCACTCTCCCATAAAAATGTTTTTTATTGCATTATGCCATTGCAAGGTTGCATCTCCCAATATTTAGGGATTTTACACAAAACAGACCTATGATATTCCTTACTCTATGATAAATATGTTTTCAATTTTGCTTTCTTACCATATACAAATATCTAAAATTTTTCTACCTGATCTTGGTTTCACGAATAGTTAACATGCTTCTTCAAATCAACTCATTTCCTTTTAACTTAGACACAGGAATCACATTTCTGTTCTCTGATTGGTTTCTAGAAAGCTTAGAGTCAAATTTGTGATCTATCTCTAGCAAACGTATACAACTTCAGAGAAAATATTTTATATACCAACCTCACCCCTGGTTCAATTTTACTTTTTTATTCTTATTTTCCCTTAACTTTGGCTTTTCCAAACATTTAAAATTCATTTCATCCTGCTTGCATGTTTATAAGTTCTGATAAATAATTTTTGTTGTAACTCAGAGTACTGGTAAATAAACAACTTAACACTCTGGAATTTATTTGCAAGGGAATATATTCCAGAGTTCATAGAACTTATTTGTTGAAAAGGTAGGAAATGGCAGTAGCAACACAATCTTTCAATAATTTTGAGTAATGTTGATAAAATAATAAAGATGTAAGTCAGAGTTACAAGCAGAGATACAAATTACAGGTATAGACTAAAAAACAGGACAGTTAAGTTTCCTAGGTTCACAGAGAGACACAAGCTGAGTTGCTGGTAGAACGAGTTTTCAGTCTCCCTTGCTCCCATGCTGACCATTAGTAGTATATTAAAGGAGCATTTATTCCAAATCTTATGAAACTGAGTCCCATAACAGCAGCAATACATAAAGTTCACGGCTTTGAACTTAACTCTAAGTTCATGAGCGATCATATTCATCATATAAATTTATAGTCAAGAAGACTCTCAATAGTTAAGTCCATTGACTTTCAATTCCTGGTGAATGGGTATGCTGCGATCAGCTACTAAATGGGTTGTAGAAACCTCTCTTACGGGAGCGTCATGAGACTAAAGACATCACCAGGGCAGGAGAGTCAGGTGTTCATATCTTTGCTCATTCACTCCTATTCTAGGACCTACAGGGCTCAATTACAAATAAACTTTCTCCATATTTTAAATTTTCACTTGGAAATGATAGAAATTATCATTAACACATCAGAAATAATACTGCGTGACTGAACATGTGGAGAAATCACCTATTTTGTGATCTAATACGTTGGCAGGATGCTTAACCAGTGTGAAACATGAGGGAAACAGACATTTCCCCAGGCAACAGACACATCAAAGAAAGTATTTCCCATTTTACAATTTCTCAATTCATATTTGTAATAATCCAGTTTTGATAAATAACTATGTCTGGGAATTACCACGGCCTCTAATTCAGGTGCTGAGGTTCCATGAGAGAAGCTAGTAGTGCTGTCCTTACAACCCTCCTACAGCAGACCAGGTCAAGCGGGGGCCTTGGGCTCCAGTTCAGAACAGTGAGGAAGTGCCTGTGGCTTCAGGGCCAATTGCCTGGTCTGAAATCTTTCTCCTGAAATTTATTCACAAGTTACGTAACTCCTGAGCTTTGATTTAATTACAGGTAAAATGTAGATAATAAGAATGTGGAGGAACAGGATTATTGAAAGGATTAAATGAGATGATGTGTAATAAGGAGTACAGCAACTGAATAAGCTTTTGATAATGTCTAAATAAAAATGCTTTGCATGTTGTTTTTAAGTGAGGAATTTTAAGCTTGATAATGTGCTTATTTCTTGTCCATGCCAGCTTTATTTAAATTAACTGATATAAAGGATACCTTAACATAGTTTATAAAAGGCTTTTATCTTAGATCCTTTAGTTAGCTTAGATTTAAAATAGTAGAATTAAGATCATGAATTCATCAAATATTTTTAAGCAAGAAGAATTATGTTCACAGTTCAATTTTGAAATTAAAGAGAACACAAAAAAGATTGATGGAGAATAAATGTCTGACATCTTTTATAACTATTCTTTATTGAAAACTGTATCATTCAATCCATAAAAGGGGCTTTAGAAAACCACTTTCTCAAGTTAAACCTGGTCAAATGGAAGGTTTTACTTACATTAATAAATCGAATGAACAGTTTTAATTAAAAACTCATGCTATTTTCAAAATAATGCTGAAGAGTAGATTTCTGATCAATTGTAACTGCCAGATGGGAGATTTTCATAAGCTGTTTTTAATATTTCACTTTCATGAGCACATCACTTAAATATGCTGCCTACTAATCTCAAATATAAATGCTATTCAATCACGGTATTAAAATACTGCAATAACTTAAGTACTTTTCTGTAATTTTTGTTTATAGACTTTAAATATAAGGCATGAAATTCAATAATTGAATTAACAAAGCTTTTCATCAAATTACTTTAAGTAAATTTCCAGAGCAAGCACATTGACGAGGAATTACGACATACCTGGTCCCTAAGTTAATGTTGTGCCCGAGATGACAATTCGACAAGTGTCACTGATGACTGCAATGAGAAAAAAGTAATGTATATGTGCGTGTTCCATAGGATTTTTATTTATATTAAGTTTTATGAAATTAAGTTACATTGATATTTATAGTTGAATGTGTTAGAGTTAGTATAAAAGAGAAGGGGAAGCATTGCTTATTTGGGACAGTTTACATTTGTCTAAAAATGACATTTTGCTTTTGCAAAAAATTTTGACATCCATCATTTTATCTGATTCTCAAGATAACCCTGTGATGTAGGGAGGCCATTACTTTCTCTGCTTAACAAGTAAGAAAACTGAGAAACATAGAGCTTTAAGGGTTTGCTAAAGACACAACACTGATTATAGAGCCCAGGTCTGGAGTGCCCATGATGGTATTCTCTTTTCACTATTTATCCCACGTTTAGGGAGAGGTAAAAGGGCTGAATCTCACTCATATTCCTTAGTTAAATGTGACAAGTATTAGAACCTAGAAAGGAAAGAATGAGAAGAATTCATTTTTTACTTTCTCTTAAAATTTCTCAAAAAGCATATAACTATTTTTTGCTTTTTTCTTCACCAGAAGGGGAAAAAAAAGGCAGTAAGAGCACTAGTTGCAAAGTGATCCAAAAAAGTGATAGCAGAGTCTTTATAGACTGACTCCATCAGATGAACCACCAACAAACCAAATGAATAAATAGACACCTTGCTCATCTCTAGCTCAGGACTGGACTATGTCCTCTCTTTTTTATTTTGGCTTATGCTGTCACTTTTTTGAAGAAAGATGTTTTCAAATTCCCTTGCCAGATTCAAAAAAGGGTTGGAGGATTTTCATAAGGAGCTATACTAGAAATTTTAGAATTTAGCAGCCATAATGAAGCCAAGGATCAAATGGAGGTCAGGGTATAATACGTGGTCACAATTTGGAAAGAAGTCATTTAGAGATGGAAACGTCTTCAAAGACATGGGCGTGTGTTTATAAAGAGGGTCAGAATTTGTAAGATCAAGAGCAAAAATACAGAGTATGATATTCTTTCTGTATATGAAGGCCAAGGATAAATAAAATATCCCTGAAAGCAACCCTCAAGGAAGCCCAGATCAAATAAATGCAGAGTTTTAAACAGTGTTAACAAGAGTTTCAATCAGAATCAACAAGATCAAATCCCAAATGACATTTCAGTATTTTTAAGGCAAAATACCTGTGCTGGTCACTTTCATGTATGTTATCTGATTTTCTGTAATATCCTTATGAAGTATGCAATGATATTCCCATTTTACAGATGAAGAAATTAAGATCCAATTATTTGAGTAATTTTTCCAATTGATAAAAAATATAAGCAGGATAAATCCAAGGCTTTTGGAAATCAATGCATTTGCACTGAACTCCTGAATATATACCTACAATAGGACAGATTTTAGTATGAGACACATCAGCACATTTGGCAAATATCATGAAGTTTCTTTTTGAGAACTAGTGCCAAGCACTATGGTGCTACAGAGAATCAAGGAGGCATCTCGCTGATTCTCTCTGAGGTGACAGCTATGGCTTCCTCTTTCTCATTTCATCCATGTTATAAACAACCCACTTTGAAGTCATGATCTTCATTCTGATTCAAAAAGAAAACCTGATGACTGTTTGCTGACTCATGCTCCAGGACTATTATAATACTAAATATTTTTTAATCGAGCCTGTGTAAAGTATTCTCACAGTAAATATATTTGTAATTTTCATACGCTTTTACGGCAAAAACAACTTTACTTGTGACTGTTTCAATTAATCACTCAATCCCAGACTTGGCAATTGTTTTGTAGGCAGTGTCGTATCAGGATTCTGTTAATGGAGAAATTAAGGTGACTATTAAGGAGAACATTATTAATCAAATCAGCACTTTTTTCCAGCTATCCTTTACAGACACTGATGATGGGATAAGAAAGATAATTCCTTTGGTGAAAGCCAGTAAGTTGCCTTTTTATTGGCAGAAAAGTTGGGGATAAAATAAAGAGTGCGTTGACTGAAAAGTCTTAGACTAAGGCACAGCTTATATAAAATTTGTTGTGTTGCCTTGCCAGGGTTATGAGTCCAACTAAGGAAAAGTAGTAGTCTTGTTTGAAAAGCCCAGCTTCCATGAGTCTAGAGGGCCGACTCAATAATGCTTATATGACATCAGAAGATTGTCATATAAACTCCCTAGCCAAGGCTAAGATTTGCTTTGTTATCTAGTGTGGCATTGATTTTCGGGTTAATTACTCTTTCCTGAGAAAATAAGAAGTAAGATGATGTTTGTACGAACATTCACTTTTAAAAATATGCAAAATTTGATGTGGAAGGCTAAAGAGTAGCATCCAGTTAAAATGGGCCATGACTGCATTATTTGAATAAATTCAAGGTCAAATTCCACCTGGTACAGAATATTCACATGAAATAAAAACTTGACACAACATGGTTAGGATATGCGATAAAGATTGCTAAGTGTTCACAAAACTTCCTCTTTTTTCCTTCTGGGCATACCAGTCAAGTACATTTCCTAGTCTCCCTTACAGATAGGTGGGGCCATGTGAGCTTTCATAAATAGGGCACAGACAAATCCCCCAAGCAGACTTCCATGCTCTCATTCTCTTCCTTCACCCAGCACCCAGAGCTGTTTCCAGTGGAGGCATCTGAGATCCTAAGGATCCTAGGGATAGAAAAGCCACTAGGTGAAAGGAACTTGGATTCTCTCAACCCATATTGAACAGAAACATGAGCAAGAAATAAAGTTCTCAGTGATTTAGATCACTGTAATTTGGTGTTTGTTTTGCATACAGCAATCCCTGGTCTGACCAATACAGCATCATTTTTATCACTCAACAACTGTTAGTTTTCAAGTCTCCCAACCTCCCTATTTTCTAACTCTCTTATGTTTGAAGAAACAAACCTTATGTGCCTTCTCAGATTCTCTTGACCACCTTTTTCTTTCTCTCTTTCGGTCAGGTCCCCATTCATATCAGGTCACTTCTCCCTTTTTGGACTTGGTTGAAATAACACTCTTTAATACAAGGGATCTCTCTTCCTGAGTGGCACCAAAGAGTCAGATAATGCAACCCAATGCTACAAAGGTAAAAACTCTCCATGGAGTTTGACAAATAGGTAATTTGAGATGGGAGTGAGCTGAGGAGACAAATTTCTTTTTTCTTTCTTGTAGGCATGCTTTATTTTTATCAGAATAAACTTCCAGATAAGTTCTATGTGCTGAGCGAACACATCTGCTAAGCAACCTGCATATCTCATCATGCAATGGTGACCAGTGTTGTAAGACAATGCATTAAATTGCTCTGCAAATTTCCTTGCCTCATTTGCATTTTTCTTCTTATTTCAGATGGCTTGCATCTTCCAAAAACATAATAGCATCTTATTCCTTACCTTTCTCTACTTACTGTTATTCAGCATAAGTCCTCCTCTGGGTAGACAAACACTTTGAAGTCCAAACACTTACTATCATTTTTGCCCTGGGAAGTTTCAAAATGAGTTAACTTTCTTAGAATATAATTGAAAACAGAAAAAAATTAAAAGAACCTAGAATTGGATATTAGTAATATAATTTCATTATGTTGTTTTAATTTCCTAAAGATCAGAAATAACTATATTCAAAATTTAAATGAGACATATTTCAAAGTCAAATATTGGCTATGTGAGTTTTACCAGGAGCTCTTGTTCTCTTCTACCAATTCAGATGGTCAAAATTTGTATCATATAAAAAAGAAAACAATGAATCTGTCTCTTCTTTAGCTCCTGGGCATTTTATATATGTTTCCTCACTTAATCTTTACCATTGTCCCATAAGGTAGGTGTTATCCTCATTTTCTACAGAGAAAACAGAGGCTCAAAAGTTTGAAAGCTTTGCATAAAATTACTTCACAATCAGTTATTGAGCTATAATTCAAACTCAGATTTGATATCCAAGTCCATCTAGAAGATTAAAAAGATACATTAACATTTATAGGCTAAAATACTTTTGAAAAAGCCAGAAGTAGCTACATTATTTTGCTAAGGTATATTCTTATAATAAGTAGGGTTCCATAAAGAATACCAAGATAATAAGTTATATCCCTCTGATCTGAAAGAATTAACTCAACTTTTTAAATGTAACTTTCACCTAAGGCATAGTTTCCTCAGTAAGAAATTCTGGCATACTTAATAAAGTAACAGATGCTATCTCAACGAACACAAAATATAAGAGCATTCTTCTTTCACTGGGCATTTGGCCACTTGTAAGGAAAATCAGGCAGCTGGGTCATAGCACAGTAAATTATTTAAAAGTCAAATATGCTCACCCCACACCATATGCTGAAACAAGTTCCAGATGTAGTATTAAAAAAGTTTAATATTTTGAAAATCAAGCCAAAGAAAATGAAAATAATATTGAATACTTATCAAAACAAATGACAAAGAAATCATTTTCTGTGCTTTGAATTTATAAAGAATACACAAAGGAAAATAACAAATGTTACCATAATATTTGAAATGTTAATGTTAAAAAAACAAAAACTTTGGGAAATTTTTCAGCCAATGTGGCACTGGATTAAAAACTTGATTACATATTTTTATGTGTATAAAACATGGAATATTCTGGGCTTCCCTGGTGGCGCAGTGGTTGAGAGTCCGCCTGCCGATGCAGGGCACACGGGTTCGTCACACAGGTTCGTGCCCCGGTCCGGTAAGATCCCACATGCCACGGAGCGGCTGGGCCCGTGAGCCATGGCTGCTGAGTCTGCGCGTCCAGCGCCTGTGCTCCACAACAGGAGAGGCCACAACAGTGAGAGGCCCGCGTACCGCAAAAAATAAAAAAATTTTAAAATGGAATATTCAAACTTCCAATAGAAAGTCACTAAGAATATAATAGAAAAACTGGCAATAGCTTAAACAGATAATTAACATTAAAAAGAAAAATAATATCAAATACAGATTTGAAAATATTTAAACTTTCTAGTAGCCAGAAAGTGTAAGTTAAAACAAATACCATTTTGACATGTGAAACAAAAATAAAAAAGTAACTAAATGCCCAAAATGCTGGTAAAAGTGCAATGAATTCACCATCCCATTCATTCCTGATGACAATATAAATTGGTACAATTCTTATAGAAAGCAATTTGGCAAATACCTTGTCAAAGTTGGGCCCAATATTCACAGACCAATGAATCTGGCCTAAGGAAATCAGCCAAAATATATACTTTACTAAGGCCCAGCATTACACTAAGGACAATTAGAAGCAACTCACCATCTAATAGTAGAGGAATGTTTTAGGACATTATCACAGTTCCACTGGATAAGACACCTGGCTGCTTTTACAATATTACTTGTAAGGACTATTCAAGAATGAAGACTAGCATTTAAAATAAGTATTTCCTGAAACAAAATTATATGGTTCTGATTATTATTATAAGTACACTTTTTTCCTTGTAAGAGGGCTTCCGGGAAGATGGCAGAAGAGTAAGACGCGGAGATCACCTTCCTCCCCACAGATACACCAGAAATACATCTACACGTGGAACAACTCCTACAGAACACCTACTGAATGCTAGCAGAAGACCTCAGACCTCCCAAAAGGCAAGAAACCCCCCCCACGTACCTGGGTAGGGCAAAAGAAAAAACAATAAACAGACACAAAAGGATAGGGAGGGGACCTGCACCAGTGGGAGGGAGCTGTGAAGGAGGAAAGGTTTCCACACACTAGAAGCCCCTTCGCGGGTGGAGACTGCGGGTGGTGGAGGGGGAAACCTTTGGGGCCGTGGAGGAGAGCACAGCAACAAGGGTGCGGAGGGCAAAGCAGGGAGATTCCCGCACAGAGTATCCGTGCCGTCCAGCACTCACCAGCCCTAGAGGCTTGTCTGCTCACCCGCCGGGGCAGGCGGGGCTGGAAGTTGAGGCTCGGGCTTCGGTCGGAGCGCCGGAAGAAGACTGGAGTTGGCGGCATGAACACAGCCTGCAGGGAGTTAGTGAACCACGGCTAGCCGGGAGGGAGTCCGGGAAAAAGTCTGGACCTGCCGAAGAGGCAAGAGACTTTTTCTTCCCCCTTTGTTTCCTGGTGCGCGAGGAGAGGGGATTAAGAGCGCTGCTTAAAGGAGCTCCACAGATGGGCGCGAGCCGCGGCTAAGAGCGTGGACCCCAGAGACGGGCATGAGACGCTAAGGCTGCTGCTGCCGCCACCAAGAAGCCTGTGTGTGAGCACAGGTCACTATCCACAACCCTGTTCTGGGGAGCCTGTGCAGCCCGCCACTGCCAGGGTCCCGTGATCCAGGGATAACTTCCCCGGGAGAACGCACGGCGCGCCTCAGGCTGGTGCAACGTCACGCAGGCCTCTGCCACCGCAGGTTCGCCCCGCACTCCGTACACCTTCCTCCCCCGGCCTGAGTGAGCCAGAGCCCCCGAATCAGCGGCTCCTTTAACCCCGTCCTGTCTGAGCGAAGAACAGTCGCCCTCCGGTGACCTACACGCAGAGGCGGGGCCAAATCCAAAGCTGAGCCCCTGGGAGCTGTGAGAACAAAGAAGAGAAAGGGATATCTCTCCCAGCTGCCTCAGAAGCAGCGGATTAAAGCTCCACAATCAACTTGATGTACCCTGCATCTGTGGAATACATAAATAGACAATGAATAATCCCAAATTAAGGAGGTGGGCTTTGACAGCAAGATTTATGGTTTTTTCCTCTTTTGTGAGTGTGTATGTGTATGCTTCTGTGTGAGATTTTGTCTGTATAGCTTTGCTTCCACCATTTGTCCTAGGGTTCTATCAGTCCGTTTTTTTTTTTCTCTAATAATAATTTTTTTATTTTAATAACTTTATTATATTTTACCTTATTTTATTTTAGTTTATCTTCTTTCTTTCTTTCGTTCCTTCCTTCCCTCCTTCCTTCCTTCCTCCTTCCCTCCCTCCCTGCTTTCGTTCTTTCTTTCTTCCTTTTTACTTCTACTAATTCTTGCTTTCTACTTTTTCTCCCTTTTATTCTGAGCCATGTGGATGAAAGGCTCTTGGTGCTGCAGCCAGGAGTCAGTGCTGTGCCTCTGAGGTGGGAGGGCCAACTTCACGACACTGGTCCACAAGAGACCACCCAGCTCCACATAACATCAAACGGTGAAAATCTCCCAGAGATCTCCATCTCAACACCAGCACCCAGCTTCACTCAACAACAAGCAAGCTACAGTGCTGGACATTCTATGCCAAACAACTAGCAAGACAGGAACAAACCCCCACCCATTAGCAGAGAGGCTGCCTAAAATCATAATAAGTCCACAGACACCCCAAAACCCACCACCAGACGTGAACCTGCCCACCAGAAAGACAAGACCCAGCCTCATCCACCAAAACATAGGCACTAGTCCCCTCCACCAGGAAGCCTACACAACCCACTGAACCAACCTTAGCCACTGGGGACAGACACCAAAAACAACGGGAACTACGAACCTGCAGCCTGCAAAAAGGAGACACAAACACAGTAAAATAAGCAAACACAGTAAAATAAGCAAAATGAGAAGACAGCAAAACACACAGCAGATGAAGGAGCAAGATAAAAACCCACCAGACCTAACAAATGAAGAGGAAATAGGCAGTCTACCTGAAAAAGAATTCAGAATAATGATAGTAAAGATGATCCAAAATCTTGGAAATAGAATAGACAAAATGCAAGAAACATTTAACAAAGACTTAGAAGAACTAAAGATGAAAAAAACAATGATCAACAACACAATAAATGAAATTAAAAATACTCTAAATGGTATCAATAGCAGAATAACTGAGGCAGAAGAACGGAAAAGGGACCTGGAAGATAAAATAGTGGAAATAACTACTGCAGAGCAGAATAAAGAAAAAAGAATGAAAAGAACTGAGGACAGTCTCAGAAACCTCTAAGTATCTTTTCCAAACACAATGCTATGAGACTAAATATTAATAACAGGAAAAAACCTGTAAAAAATACAAACACATGTAGGCTAAACAATACACTACTCAATAACCAAGAGATCACTGAAGGAATCATAGAGGAAATAAAAACCTACCTAGAAACAAATAACAATGAAAACACGATGATGCAAAACCTATGGGATGCAGCATAAGCAGTTCTAAGATGGAAGTCTATAGCAATACAATCCTACCTTAAGAAACAAGAAACATCTCAAATAAACAACCCAACCTTTCACCTAAAGCAATTAGAGAAAGAGGAACAAAAAAACGCCAAAGTTAGCAGAAGGAGAGAAACCATAAAGATCATATCAGAAATAAATAAAAAGAAATGAAGGAAACAATAACAAAGATCAATAAAACTAAAAGGTGGTTCTTTGAGAAGATAGACAAAATTGATAAACCATTAGCCAGACTCATCAAGAAAAAAAGGGAGAAGACTCAAATCAATAGAATTACAAATGAAAAAGAAGTAACAACTGACACTGCAGAAATACAGAGGATCATGAGAGATTACTACAAGCAGCTATATGCCAATAAAATGGACAACCTGGAAGAAATGAACAAATTCTTAGAAAAACACAAGCTTGAGACTGAAATAGACATACAGGCGGCTAACAGGCACATGAAAAGATGCTCAACATCGCTAGTCAATAGAGAAATGCAAATCAAATCCACAATGAGATATCATCTCACACCAGTCAGAATGACCATCATCAAAAAATCTAGAAACAATAAATGCTGGAGAGGGTGTGGAGAAAAGGGAACCCTCTTGCACTGTTGGTGCAAATGTAAATTGATACAGCCACTATGGAGAACGGTACGGAGCTTCCTCAAAAAACTAAAAATAGCATGGCCATACGACCCAGCAATCCCACTACTAGGCATATATCCTGAGAAAACCATAATTCAAATAGAATCATGTACCACAATGTTCATTGCAGCTCTATTTACAATAGCCAGGACATAGACGCAACCTAAATATTCCAATGTCCATCAACAGATGAATGGATAAAGAAGATGTGGCATATATATACAATGGAATATTACTCAGCCATAAAAAGAAACAAAATTGAGTGATTTGTAGTGAGGTGGATGTACCTAGAGTGTGTCATACAGAGTGAAGTAAGTCAGAAAGAGAAAAACAAATACCGTATGCTAACACATATATATGGAATCTAAAAAAAATGGTCATGAAGAACCTAGGCACATGATGGGAATAAATATGCATACTTACTACAGAATGGACTTGAGGACATGGGGAGGGGCAAGGGTAAGCCTGGACAAAGTGAGAGAGTGGCATGGACATATATACCCTACCAAATGTAAAACCGATAGCTAGTGGGAAGCAGCCACATAGCACAGGGAGATCAGCTCGGTGCGTTGTGACCACCTAGAAGTGTGGGATAGGGAGGGTGGGAGGGAGGGAGATGCAAGAGGGAAGAGATATGGGGATATATGTATATGTATAGCTGATTCACTTTGTTATAAAGCAGAAACTAACACACCATTGTAAAGCAATTACACTCCAATAAAGATGTAAAAAAAAAAAAAAAAGAAGTTATATATCAAAACTGTTAGAAGGGCTTCCCTGGTGGCGCAGTGGTTGAGAGTCCATCTGCCAATGCAGGGACACGGGTTCGTGCCCCGGTCCGGGAACATTTCACATGCCACGGTGTGGCTGGACCTGTGAGCCATGGCCGCTGGGCCTGCGCATCCGGAGCCTGTGCTCTGTAACGGGAGAGGCCACAACAGTGAGAGGCTCACATACCGCAAAAAAAAAAAAAAAAAAGAAAAAACTGTTAGGAAAAGGCATTCCTAAACACTGGGATAAGGAATAGCATAATCAATATAAACAGGGACAGACAATAAAAGTCAATAACAAATGTTTTGTTAAGTATTGCCTCTTACCAGTGGGATTCACATACACTTGTTGACTCCAGTAGGACATTTGTATCTGATGAGTGAAGAAATTATCTAAGAGAACATAATTAGGTCAAACCTTTAAAACGTAGAAAACATCACTATCAGGGCAAGTGACACTAAACAGAGCACTGTGATGAAAGCAGTAAAAACTGAGTAACCTTGTAAGTGATTTGTATTAACTTTATCCTAACTTTGCAAAATGGGTGCTTTTCAATAAAGAAATTGGAAAGTCAATTGAGCTGGGGGAGTGAGGAGAGGATATATACAGATAGGCAGACTGATAGAAAAATAAATATCTCTTCTGTGTCTAAGCATTTTGTATATAGCCCCACCTCTACCATTTGTTGAGCCATGTGCCTCCCAGGCACCAGGCACTTTGCATCTGTTATCTTGTTTATTTCCAACCACAGCCTTGTGAGGTCTGGATAATGGCTCTTGGAGGGCTATCCATAGCTCCTGAAACCCACTATCAGCAACCCTTCCCTCTTCCTGCTCATAAGACTAATTGGGCCAGCTCTCAAAAATACTGTATGGAAACAAATTTTCAGGATTTATGATCTGCATGGTGATCTCACACATCCTCCAGCAGGTGATCTAAGAAAAATGCAAAACCAGATATGAGGAGTAGATTGTTGTAGCAGAGAGAAAACAAGCTGAAATGTCATGAGTACATTTGGTTCTATTCTTGGTTCCTGGCTCTGCTGTTCATAAGTTTGGTGATCTTAGTTAAGTCATTGCAACTCTCCAACTCCCCAAGCCTGGGGACCTCATATTCATATCAGAATGACCACCATTTTAGTCAAGAGTTTTTTAATTGTATCAGACATGCTTAGGCAAAAGGTAAGATTATCAGAGTTATACAGAGATGTTGCTGGAAATGTAGCTAAATTTCCTCAGAATTTTGGACCAGAAACTACAATGTTTCTAGGAACCTGAATAACTCCTTTTGGAGGCAGACACTCCAAAACCAACCAGCAGGCCTAAATTTGAACCCTAATTTTGCCACTTAAACTGATTTGCTAATAGTGCTTAATATAGTATATGGCCCAATATAGGCATTCAATAAATGGAAGCTATTTTCTCATGATTTTATCATCGGGAATAATTCAATAATAATCAGTGACATATTTCCTCCAAGGGGTTGTGAGAATATTTCATAAACCATTAGGTTTGCAGAAGTAGTGTAGAGAAATTACTAAGAGTTCAGTCTCTGGAGTCAGTTTGCTTGACTTCCAATTCCAACCCTACCACCTATTAGCTGTGTGACTTTAAGAACATAATTGTAGATTATGATAAGAAACCATTTGTTTAATGGTGAAGATTAAATGAGCTAATATGTATAAAACATTTAAACTGAGTCCTGGTGGTTACTAAATGTTCAGTAAGTATTAGTTACAAAATTATTTTTTTTTAATTTTTATGTGTTTAGGCATAAAAAATCTAGGTAAACTAAAGGGATTTCTGAAAGAAATCAGAAACCAGTGTGACAGCTACAACAAAGTGGCATTTAATGGGAAAATACAACTTAACTTCGCCCCTAGTCTGTCCTTCTTGTATTTCACTTTCCCTTTTCTTCTTTTCCAAGTCATCAGGAATAAAGAAATGACTAAACTGACATCATTTAACCGACTTACCATACATTCTAGTGCAGCATCAGCATCACCCAGGAACCTGTTGGAAGTGTACATGCTCAGGCACCTGGCAGACTGACTGGATCAGAAGCTCTTTGGTGTGTACAGGGGTGTGAGGCAGGGGCAGCATGCTGTGTTTCAACAACCCTCCACATGACCCGGAGGCAAGCTCAAGTAGGAGGACTCTGGCTGCAGATTAGAATTACCTGTGGAAATTAAATACAGATCTGTATAGATGCCAGTGCCCTATCCTGAAACAGTTGGATCAAATCACTGAGGATGGGGCCGGGACAACAATACAGATATTTTTAAAAGGTAACAAAAACCTCCCCCTACTGTAGCCAAAAAGAGAATCACTGCAATTAATCTACTCCACACAATCATGATGCAAGTGGCTCTGAGGCCATCACCAAGGATGCCTCTGAAAAGCATGAAAATGGAGGTGGAGTTGTTTTTAAGCATCTCTAATCCTCACATTATAGATACTTTAGTACTCTAAGGCCTCCCCTTTCCTCATCTCAGGGCACACTGCTCACATGCATCTGATTCCATAAGGAAACCAGTTCTTAGATCTTTCATTCCTACTGATAGAAAATCTCAGTCAACCCAGAAGAACATTTTAAGTGAAAGTTTATACATCAGCCAAATGAAATTTCAGACACTGGCTAAATGGAGTGTATAAGGGGACAGGGAAAGGGGGATGCTTTCCACTGTTTCCTTTTAATTACCCAGCCTGTTTTCTCAGCTACAATGAATTATAGAGCACTGATTATTTATTATATTGAGTGGCATACCTTAATGAATACTAACTCATTTCAAACATTTTTGGCAAACCTCAGGAGGAACTGAACTAACTCTGTATCGTTCTGAGAACAGCCACTCAGCAGCAGCAAAGGTGCTAATTGGTAGATTTAAGAGCAGTGAACACAAAACCTGCAAAGATATTTGAAGGCAGAAAATGGATGCACATTCTAATTGGCCTAGAATGATAAAATTTTTATTATGGTGTGTAACAAAAATAAAGCCATTTTAACGGAATCATGTCAAAGGACCCATGTCTCCTGTTTTGAAAACAAATGTACTGGCTTCCAGTCAACATTTCCAGGGCTTAGCAGCAGGAGGTCATTACCCTTTGACAATGTTCAGTTACTCAGACATTACCTCCAATTAACATGTTTTAAATACAAGGATTTCTCTTTTATTGAAAATGGTGTTATTTTTTAAATAAGTAACTATATAAGTTTTTCAGTAATCTTGTCTCACTGAGCGGGATGATTACATTTCCTCCTATAAACACACACATACACACACACATCTGAGTCAGCAGAGTACTTGTAGGTGTCCTTGAACCTTTTCAAAGCATGGTAGACAAATATTCTAAATATTCTAATTTTTATATAAACAGTTCACAAAAACATCTTTCTCATCTCAAAAAAAATCAAAAAACAAACAAAAGCTAAAAAGCACTTCCCCATGTTGCTGTAGCCAAGATATTCTGAGTGCTTAAAATTTCCAAAATAAAGTACAAATGAAACTTTTATCAGTTGTAATGAATTATGTTTTCTGTCTCGTTTCAGAAGGTATTACGGAATCCTGGATGAGGGCCAGAAGCTCCGAGGAGAATTTTTAACACCCTCTCAGTAGACACATTTATAGCTTTTAACTATACAGAGCACTGGTGTTATCAGTGCATAGCAGGGAAATGATTAAAATGTTCCAGGCAAACTTAAACTTCGTTGTCCTTAGGTGGAAATGAAGCATCATTCTGGGCTGAAACCTCCAATTATATAAGATAGGAAGTCACAGAAAGGCATCAGATTTGTACACTGTCAGTCTATATGGCAGATGGTAGTGTCTGGCAGTGCCTTTTTTATAACATAAAATATTATTATAAAAATATCCACAGAAGACATTTTTAGTTCCTTTACTTAATATGTGGAAAAATTAGAGATTTCTATAGAAATTAGAGGTTTAATAACCAACACTATGAAACAGTAATTTTCTTTGAAATCTATGCATTAACTATTCTGTCATTTCTAAGAGAACTTTTTATAGTTGGAAGTCATCTGGTATTTTCATCTCTCCCTCTCTCTCTTTTTCTCTCTCTCCCTCCCTCTTAGCCATCTATTTAAATTCAACCTAAATCTATATGTTTTTATACAACAGTCAAATCACACTATAGTGTGTTGTGGTGTGCTGTAAATCACATTTTAGCCTTCCCCAATGTTATTACAAAAGAATTGCCTTTATCTTAAAGGGGATATTTCCTTATAGATGAGGTTTCTTGCAGGTAAAAGTCTCCTGAGAGCTACACTTTTGAGTGGCATGTTCTTAAGCACATTGCATTATGTGTCAGTACAATTAGCATATTCTTCCGGATTGTAAAAAGTAACAATAGCTGACAGCTGAATATGTAGGGAAATGGTCTGTAAAACTATCTAAGAACTAGGAAACCCAGTCCTTGTGTGGAACAAGCAGAAATAGCAGTTTCTGAAACTACTCATTTGAAAATGAATGGAGGAAGATTAGACTCCCAGATGGATAGCCCATTCCTGTCTTATACTGAGACATCATGTTCAGTGTTGATATAGTTTGAGGAGCAAAGGGAGCCCAGGGGATAGCTGAAAGAGAGGGAACAGAAATGGAAATATCCCAGCCTGGTTTTGGCAAAACACAGAAGATGTATCAATATAGCAATGGAAATGTCCCCAAAGATTTTCAAAGAATCTTACTAGCTGGAAAAAGGTTTCTGTGTGCTCAGAAATGTTCTATTGCAGCAGTGAGTGTTCTCAAACTGCCAAAGCACTGAGCCTGGTTCTTCCCACCAGAATGAGCCTGGAAATGTGGGCAGTGAGCTCCACTGCATAACTAGACACAGATTCAGAATGTGCAAAACCCACTGTTAGGTAGAAAACCACAACAAAGGCAAAAGAGCCACAGCCCCAAACCACGATTTTAGAGAATTTTATAAGGCCACCCTCTTAATTATATATACTGGAAGGGTATTTCAAGGAGCTGAAGGAGTATTAGGGTGGCCTGAGAAACAGCGTGCTGTCTTCATTCCCTGGTGCATACTTGTTATTTTGATATACTTGTTTAATTTCAAATGTAAATGATAGGAATAAAAATGCCTGAGATCATTCCTATAGCTATCTTTTCTTTGTCCTAAATCTCATTTTTGTAGATAAAGATTATTGAAATTCAAAGATTTTCATTTACAAATAAAATTGGAGAATTAAAAAATATTAGAATCAAGCCCCTAGCCTAGGGAAAGAATACCGCAGCTTGAGGACACGTTATTCATTGCAACATGTCACTCCCCTCACTCTCCACACGTCCATACGTAAACCTGAGAAATCCCTGTGGATCAAAGAAGTCACTGGAAAGGGCCCAGACAGTCTCATCATTATGAATTTTACTCTAAATTGACAAATCCATGTAACACCACCACACATTAAGTAAACCATACACGTCTACTTCAAATCAAAATGCACACCCCAATCCCAGCTGTAACTTGATTCCAGTCACCCACTATTGCCTCTAAAACTTTTTACTGCTGCAGAAGCCCTCTCACAGTAAGAACACTGGAACTAACTCATTTACATGTTTTTGTGCTACAACTGCTTGCCCTTGTAGACAAAGAAGCATAGTACTTCCATGAAGTCCAGAGCCTCAAGTGTCCCTTATTTATATTGAAATTTCATTATTAGAAACACATCAGAGTCTCCTGGAGGTTCTCTTTTACAGTACAAAGACTTCTAGGAAGTCTATCTTTTTAAGTCCATACACTTTAGAGAGTCAACGCACTTCTAGAATGATAGAAGGGGGGGTCAAAACTGTGTGGTTGAGAGGTAGGTTGTGGCATGACGAACACAAACATCTTGAATACATTGCCTGGAATCAGTTCCAATAAGTGGCTCCCTGTGGTAGGCAACTTCTAAGGTAACAGATATTTGGGGCATTTTTCTCTTCCCTGAAGTAACTAGAGGTCATCCTCAAAGACTGCCCTGGCAAATGCCAGTTAATCTTTGGGATAGGTATAACTTTGGATCAATCAGTCATTGACATCAATACATTATTTATTTCTTACTTCAATTAATATTTATTGAGGCCCCCAGTATGCAGTTGTCATTGTACTAGATGCCAGGGATAACACAGTACTCACCCAGAGGAGAGGAACAGTAAAGTGCAGATTAAAGTGGATCTGTAGGGAAAAAAAATAAAATAAATAAATCAAGTGGAATTGTAGAAATAAGAATTCATTTCAAATCTTGGTTAATTCTGATGTAACGAACTCATATTACATTGGATTATTTCTGAAAATCATGGACCTCTTAGTTAACTCCACATAACCAGCTCAACATCCTTCTCCTTTGTGTCATTGCTAAAATATGATGGACACTTTGATACTTATGAAAAGGATACCTGCATAAAAATGAAATTAAATATTCAATCATAGGTATATGACTCCTTTTCCTGAGATATCCAAGAAACATAGAAGGATTTGGTTTTTCCAAATGCTTTGGTTAAATAAGGATGTCCAGATAGGCTATCAGAGCCTGGTCTCACAGTGGACTCATACCTGCTACAGTCAATCAATTGTTTACTGAGAATCACAGGCCAAAGTACTTTGTGATTGGGGCACAAAGAGACATGAAACTCATTCCCAGTTTAAAATATAGATCACAAGCAGAGAAGTACACACATAGTTAACTAAAAATCATATAAGTTCTTGACTTGTTAACTGACAAATATCCAGAGAGTGTAGGTAATAAAAACTAATTCTGGGTGGAGCATACATTCTATTTCCTGATCTATGAACCTCTCTGTTACAGTCTACATGAACACCTACTCATTTTTATATCAAACTCATAACACCTGGCTGACATGTTAAAAGCCAGAAATTGTGGTTGGTTCATTAAGGTAAGTGCTACTGATGCATCTCTGTATAATCAGAATGTAGCATGATATATTGAATCACAAAGCACGAGAAAATAAATGCTTTTTTTAAAAAAGTACTTGATTTAAGAACACACAGAACATAGAAGCTTTTCTGGTAATGCTGAGTAATATAAGTTTTTGAGTTATATGGTTCTAGAGGAATATGAGAGTTAACTAAAACAAATCTTGTTCAACAACATAGAAAATGTAAGGTATAAGTCACACCCTAATTTGTTCAGGAAATTTTGTAGGAAAAAAAAGGAAATACTATTCTCTAATTATCCATTGGAAGTCATGTTAATGTAATTTTGTTCAGAGAACTATTGAAGGGACAATGAAATGTAAATTTTATTTTACTAAGAAACCATCCTGGAACTCAATCTTGTACACATAATATTAGTGATTTAGAGTCAGAAGAATTTTTGGTGATTGAATAAATGTTGAGCATATACATTCTTTCAAAATACAAACATAAGTCTATGACTATATATTTAATTTCATTTTTATGCAGTTATCCATTTTATAAGTATCAAAGTTAAAAAATTAAACTGTCCATAACACTTTTTAGCAATGCAATTGACAAAAAGTAATGAGATATATAGATAATATCAGATAATGTGTTTATATATATAGATATATATGTACATGTGTATTTAAAGGGACAAAGAGTTATGACTATAAATTCACTGTAATTTCAAATGGAAAAAGAAATGGGAAATTCCACAATGCAATATATTCCCTTTCTACATTCAAACATTCAAACTGCCAAATTCTACCAGTTTTTCTTTACAAAATTTCTAAAATCCATCTGTTCCATGATGAAATATACATTTTATCCTACTTTCAAACATATCAACCACCTCAGTTCCTACATCACAGTCTCCTTGAATGCAGGGATTTGTTAAACATGTGTCCGGGCAAGCCAAAATAATGGAATGGGTAGAACAGGCTCTTCTCTTTCTCCCTCCTTACTTTGTATGCCTGACTGTCATTTCCACCTTGTCCCCTGACTACCGATGAATTCAGAAAAGCCCATGTGTTCCCCTTCTAGGCTAATGACCCCTAGTTCTGCTAGTAGTTATTTCTCTCTCTACATAGTCTTCTCATTGAACCCACTAATCAGATCTCAATTTAGAATGTAATTTAATTCATTACATAAACTACAGTGAAATGTTAATAACTGCAAGGATGTAATCAGCTCCTAGAGATATTTATATTTTAAAGGTTGACTATTATTCAATAAACAAAGTATTAATTTAGCACTGCCTTGGCACTGGCTATGAAGCATTGGCTGAGTGATACACAAAAGATATAGAACAGATTGTCCCTGTTCTTAAGGAGTTGAACACTGTTCGGGTTGGTGGAGACATTGCTAATATGAAAACTTTGAGCTAATCTGTCAATCTTCGATTCCAATACAAGTGGACTTTTCAGTTGGAAGCATTCAAGGTGGGATGGAGTAGGTAGAAAAATCTTCAGGAAGGATTTCAGTCATTAACAGAACCTTGAGAAGCACCTCGGATTTGAAAAAGTAGAGGCAATGATTGAGGTTATTTTTGAAGCTGGAAAGAGAATAAAGAAAGGGACAGATTTCTGTGCATTAATTTTGTATCCTGCTACTTTACCAAATTCATTGATTAGCTCTAGTAGTTTTCTGGTAGCATCTTTAGGATTCTCTATGTATAGTATCATGTCATCTGCAAACAGTGACAGCTTTACTTCTTCTTTTCCAATTTGGATTCCTTTCATTTCTTTTTCTTCTCTGATTGCTGTGGTTAAAACTTCCAAAACTTTGTTGAATAATATTGGTGAGAGTGGGCAGCCTTGTCTTGTTCCTGATCTTAGTGGAAACTACTAGAGCTAATCAATGAATTTGGTAATGTAGCAGGACACAAAATTAATGCACAGAAATCTCTTGCATTCCTATACACTAATGATGAAAAATCTGTAAGTGAAATTAAGAAAACACTCCCATTTACCATTCCAACAAAAAGAATAAAATACCTAGGAATAAACCTACCTAATGAGGAAAAAAACCTGTATGCAGAAAATTATAAGACACTGATGAAAGAAATTAAAGATGATACAAATAGATGGAGAGATAAAAAAAAAAAAAAAAAAAAGTGGTCATGAAGAACCTAGGGGCAAGATTGGAATAAATATGCAGACTTACTACAGAATGGACTTGAGGACATGGGGAGGGTGAAGGGTAAGCCTGGACAAAGTGAGAGAGTGGCATGGACATATATACACTACCAAATGTAAAATCGATAGCTAGTGGGAAGCAGCCACGTAGCACAGGGAGATCACCTCGGTGCTTTGTGACCACCTAGAGAGGTGGGATAGGGAGGGTGGGGGGAGGGAGATGCAAGAGGGAAGAGATATGGGGATATATGTATATGTATAGCTGATTCACTTTGTTATTAAGTAGAAACTAATACACCATTGTAAAGCAATTACACTCCAATAAAGATGCTTAAAAAAAAAAAGAAAAGAAAAGGACAGAGATAGGAAACAAAATAGCCTGCGCAAGGGACACTTTGGAGGCTAGACTAATCGAATAGGATGCCTGCTAGCCAGCCAGATCAGGAGATTCACCCCTCGGGATAAAGCAGGCAAGGGCTATATCTATTGGGAAGTGCACCATAGTGCAGTGAAAAATAAATTCAGGTAGGTTGAGTAGAATGTTCATTTTCTATTGCTGCTTTCCTTTCTGGAGGCTGTAGGGAATGATCCTTTTCCTTACATTTTCCAGCTTCTAGACTCTGCCCAAATTCTTTATCCCACCAAAGATGCCCACGACCTAATCCCGGGAACCTGGGAATAGGTTACCTACATGGCAAATGGGACTTTACAGGTGTGATTAAGTTAGGAACCTTGATATAAAAAGATTATTTTGGAATTGCCAGCTGGGCTCAATCTTAACACATGGGTCCTTCAAATCAGTGAAACTTTCCCAACCATGATCAAAAGGAGATATGACCACAGAAGAATGGTCAGATAAATGCAATATTTTCGGCTCTGAAGTTAGAGGTAGGGGGCCAAGATCCAAGGGATGTGGGCAGTTTATAAAACCTGGGAAGGCAAGAAATGGACTCTCCCCTAGAGCATTCCAAAAGGAACAATAGCCCAGTCCAATAGCTCAATTGTACCCCCGTGAGACATCAGATTTCTCACTTACATAAATGGAAGATAACAAGTCTGTGCTGTTTTTAGCCATAGAAAAGAATAAGCCTGAGGTGGATGGACCTAGAGTCTGTCATACAGAGTGAAGTAAGTCAGAAAGAGAAAAACAAATACCGTATGCTAACACATATATATGGAATCTAAAAAATAAATAAATAAAAGATGCAGACATAGAGAATGGACTTGAGGACACGGGGAGGGGGAAGGGTAAGCTGGGATGAAGTGAGAGAGTAGCATGGACTTATATTACTACCAAACATAAAATAGATAGCTAGTGGGAAGCAGCCACATAGCACAGGGAGATCAGCTCGGTGCTTTGTGACTAGCTAGAGGGGTGGGGTAGGGAGGGTGGGAGGGAGGGAGACGCAAGAGGGAAGAGATATGGGGATATATGTATATGTATAGCTGATTCACTTTGTTATTAAGTAGAAACTAACACACCATTGTAAAGCAATTATACTCCAATAAAGATGTTAAAAAAAGTTTCAAAAAAAGAATAAGCGTACCTAAGTGCTTAAATAAGTGTATATTATCTACAAATAAAAAGCATCATACTCTATTCAGATTCCTCTTCTCCTGTTAAACAACATTTGCCACCCCCAGTGTTAGGAGCTAAGTAAGAGTCCAGTAAATAATTGTATATTTATTTTCATTGATTCTGAACTATGATTTTTCTAAAGTCTTTCATATATTTGTAGTGAAGATGTCATAAAGGTAGTACATAACACTATCATAAAAAATAGAACAAACAACCTTGTAAAAAAATTTCTAGAACAAGAAAATCTTTCAACAAATCATTCTTCAAATAAACCATATTTGATACTAAGTTGCTTTTTTCACTATAAGGAAAATGAGACACAAAGAAATTAAGTTACTTAAAATCTTAAAGTTGGTGAGTGGCAAAACCAGGATCTGAACTTAGGTTCCTATGGCTCTTCATTACTGCATTTGTTTTCTTAGAATTTGATAGCGTTCTAAGAAGGCTAGCACTTCCACCCTAGGAAAATCGTCCCCTGACAGTCTATTACATTTTACTTCCAAGTCATGCAGAAAAGAAAGAATAAGAAAGTGAAGAGGATCCAATACAGAAGTGTTTTGCAAGTCTGGAGGATTTGTATGGATGTAAACTCATAAGAGAAGCCACATAGGCTAAGTCATCTTTGCCCTTTGTTACAAATGAATGTATAAAGGTCATTCCTTCTTAGAACTCTACTTCCGTGCTCTCTTTAGAAAGCCTGCTGCACCAGTCACAGAGCTGCCCTCAGATCTCCTTTCAAGGAGGACTTGCCATAGAAGTGCTGTCAACCAACAGCCTCTAGTTGCAGCAGCTCTGGATTCCACCCAGGTGTTTGCTGTGAGAACACACTCTCCATGGGCAGCTCTGGCCAGTGACGGCAGAGGTAACAAGTTCTAGGACCTGGCCATTTTTGCCCACCACAGGCCCTTCTTATAGGCACCCTCCCCTGTGGAGTTACTCACTGGGCTGGCTGCCACTTTGTCTGGGCATCCCTGTTTTCTTTCAATTTATGTTATTGAAGTATAGTTGATTTACAATGTTGTGTTCATTTCTGCTGTACAGCAAAGTGATTCAGTTATACATATACATACATTCTTTTTAAAATTCTTTTCCATTATGGTTTCTCACAGGATATTGAATATAGTTCCTGTGTCATACAGTAGGACCTTGTTGTTTATCCATTCTATATATAATAGTTTTCATCTGCTAATCCCAAACTCCCCATCCATCCCTCCCCCACACCCCACCCCTTGGCAGCCCACAAGCTTGTTCTCTATGTCTATGAGTCTGTTTCTCTTTCATAGATAAGTTAATTTGTGTCGTAGTTTGGATTGCACTTATGAGTGATAGCATATGGTATTTCTCTTTCTCTGTCCGACTCACTTCACTTAGTATGATAATCTCTAGGTCCATCCATGTTGCTGCAAATGGCATTATTTCACTTTCTTATAGCTGAGTAATATTCCATGGTGTATATATGAACCATATCTTCTTTATCCATTCACCTGTCAATGGACATTTAGGCTATCTCCATGTCTTGGCTATCGTGAACAGTGGGAAGCAGTGTTTTCTGAGACTCTTTCCATCCAATTCTCCATCCTGCCTCCCTCATTTCACAGGTGTCAGACCTGCATCATAGTCTGAAGTTTTTCCCTTCTCTTCCTCCCTCTCCTTGTACCTTCAATGCATCCTACCTCCAGTATATCTTCTGCACTTGTAACTCAGTCTTAGCCCCAGCTTCCACTGCCCCTGAACTGACACTCCAAGCTCCAATGATTACAAGAAGTTCAGGAGTCCACTTCCCCACCAAAATAAACTAAGACACGCTTTAAAATAACAAGGCTACTTTTCCTCCTATGCGAATCAATTGCTGGTAACCAGGAATTTCTGCTCAGCAGGTGGCCACCTGGATGCATAGTCAATGTTGTTCCACCAGAGCATCACAGGAGAGGCAGGCGGGTGGCAACAAGAGTGAAAATTATCTATAAATACTTCCAATCTCCTTGCCAGAAAAGCTGGTGTGTTCTGTTGTTTCATCCATACCTGCAAAGAACAACCTGTGCCTTTATTTCCATCTGCTGCTGTGAGAAAATCAAACCTGTACTTCCTCACTGAGCATATTCCCAGCCTTTGCTTACATTCATACGGCCTGTCACCCTTTCATTTTATTAACACAGGAATGAATTATGAGCCGCCAGAGGAAGTATCATATCTAATGCCATATCTGAGATCACTTCAAGATTATGATTTCTTCTCCAAAATTATTCTAATGCTATTTACAAAAATAATCACGCACATAGCATGTGGTTGAATTTTACCTGAACCATTTACTAGTTCTATTATAAACCTTTGTTTTTCCTTTGCTTTCAACATGGCATATGTGCTGTTTTTTTATACTCTGGTAAAGCAACTTGACAGTTGGTAGCTGTCTGGCTGTTTATTCAACATATGTACCACTTAATGCACAGGTCTCAGTGAGACAGTCCCCAAAGTCAATGCAACTGGGATAAAAGTCAACAAATAGAGCTTTGCAGGGAGCGTATTTACTTGGGGAGAGTTAAGTATTTGAAAGGTGTTTAGCAGTTAAGATTTAAGCCTAATGTCATAAGAATTTACAGGGTCAGCATCTCCCCCAGCACAGCACATCCTCTGGATTTCACATAGGAGCTCCATATGTTAGGAAATCATCTTTGTAATTAGATCTCTGTAGCCTCATTCTAAGTTACCACTGTCACAAGTCCTGGATAAAATCCTGTTCTCAGGAAACCTTTCAGTAAACAGTTAGCTGTAGGTTCTTACAAGAAGATATGGAGACAGATTCTCCCACATTGCAAGTGATTTTAAATTAGCTGCTCTGGAAAGTGGTGGGTGCAGTGTTATTTCAACACCCTCATCTGTTACCTGAGGCTTTTCCCCAAGGAAAGCAAAACGTGCTCAGTAGTGTGCACTTCTGAAAGCAGAATTGGCTAGGGAGTTCCGTAGCCTGTTCTGGCCTGTCTGGACTAGCAGATGGGATGAAACAAATTCCCATCCCATTTTGGCCACTAGGACTTCTCAAACATGAATCCATCTGAGAAGTACTTTCCTGAAATTTTAGTAATGTTCAAGGGAGAAGGAAGTGAATGGAAATTTATGCATGAGGAGCTATTTTGTACCAAGTCCATTTAATAGATTTTTAGATATCATCTTCCATAAAAACCCTAAAGGCAAAGCAGTATTAATATTTTCACCTTTTTTTTTTTGCGGTACGAGGGCCTTTCACTGTTGTGGCCTCTCCCGTTGCGCAGCACAGGTTCCGGACGTGCAGGCTCAGCGGCCATGGCTCACGGGCCCAGCCGCTCCACTGCATGTGGGATCTTCCCAGACTGGGGCATGAACCTGTGTCCCCTGCATCGGCAGGCGTACTCTCAACCACTGCGCCACCAGGGAAGCCCTATTTTCACTTTTTTTTGTTTGTTTGTTTGCAGTACGCGGGCCTCTCACTGTTGTGGCCTCTCCCGTTGCGGAGCACAGGCTCTGGACACGCAGGCCCAGCAGCCACGGCTCACGGTCCCAGCCGCTCTGCGGCATGTGGGACCCTCCCAGACCAGGGCACAAACCCGCGTCCCCTGCATCGGCAGACAGACTCCCAACCACTGCGCCACCAGGGAAGCCCTATTTTCACTTTTTCAGATAAAAAAAATAATTGAGGCTGAGTGGCAAAATGACTTTCCCAAGGTGACAAACATAAACCACAGCACTGGTCCGATTCAAGTCCCAATTGTGGACGAAACCAAAGTTCTATTCTTAACCAGTGTGGTACACAGTCTACCAGTTATATAGCTTATAATGAAGATGCTTGAAAACTTCTGTAGAAGTTGCAGGGCTACCCAAAATGAGCCTCTTTTGGACCTGGAGTTAGCCTAGGCTCCAGGGATAAATTTACTTCTAAAGTCACCAATTCTCAAATTTCGTGTATCAGTGTGATACTGCGATTTATAATAAGAAATATGTATTTGGTCTTACCCTTGGTTCCTGGATCACACTCCCCAAATCCTTGAATTTGCCTAAGCGCAAAGAGCAAGGAAGGTGTCTTCTGTTATGTTAAAAAATGACTTTTGGAAACCACTGAAAGATGAGGGCTGGTTGCCAGTGGAGCTAATCCAGTGATTAGAGGGTTGGAACTTTGGGTCCCACGCCCACCTCTGGGGAAGGGAAAGGGAGCTGCAGATGGAGTTAATAATTTAATCAACTGTGCCTGTGTAATGAAGCCTCCATAAAAACCCAAAGGACAGGTTGGAGAACATTTGAAGGTTCTGGGACAGTGGCGCTCCTGGAGACGGCATGGAAGCTCCTCGCCCTTTCCCATGCCTTGCCCTATACATCTCTTCCATCTGGGTTATGTCCTTTTACAATAAACTAGTGATCTAATCAGGGAAATGTTTCTCTGAGTTCTGTGAGCCTCTCAAGCAAAGTAGTCAAATCCTTCATGGGAACCTCTCATTTATAGCTGGTTGGTCAGAAGTACAGGTAACAACCTGGACTCTCAGTCAGCATCCTGAGTTGGAGGGCGTTACTGGAACTTCCAATTTGTAAACAGTCAAAAGCACAGGTAACAACCTAGGT